>NC_142929.1:71433322-71475822 GCF_046866305.1 Octopus bimaculoides | reverse complement strand
AGGCGGCGCTGCTGACTATCTGCTCGAAGGTTATTTATCTAATTTCAGTGGAATCTATCCACTGGTTTTCAGAAATAGAGTTATTAATATTTCTAAGTCTCTCTAAAGGAGACTACGGCAGCGGTACTGGAAATTAATAGTTATCGCCAAGCCAACATGGCAGTCCCAAAATTAGGACGAAAGCTGCCGTGAATTAGCTCCAAGAAGCCATCGCCTCTAGCTAGCTATGTGACACACGAAACCTGTGTCCTTTATAACCTTCGAACAGGGGAGGTCAGCAGTGTCCCCCTGCTGGTTTGGCATCTGCAGACTAGACTAGTTTCAGGGTGTTGCCCCTTGTCAATGCAGAGTAGCCAAGCCTTAGCCAGGCGGCGCTGCTGACTATCTGCTCGAAGGTTATTTATCTAATTTCAGTGGAATCTATCCACTGGTTTTCAGAAATAGAGTTATTAATATTTCTAAGTCTCTCTATATATTATATATATATATATATACATTTTTATATACATATATATATATATATATATACATATATATATATACATATATATTATATATTTATACATATATATATATACATATATATATATATATATATATATATATATATATATGCATATGTATATTATATAACAAAAACACAGCGAACAGAAAATTTAACAAAAACATAACAAACGGAACATTCGTAGCTAATTCCTCATCAGTCAACATCCAAAAGATCGTTACAATTTTGTTCCCTTTATCATTGAGATTGTTTCCTTTTGATGGTGCCAGTGGCAAAAAGCCACTGGGAATAGCGAACAAACATACAGGGGCAATGACAAAAACAAACATGACAAAATGAAATAATTATAATAATTATACATATGCAACATGAAAACACTTGCGGCTGCCAGACTGGTTTGTATGAATAACACAAAGAGAAATGAATGTCCTGTAGGACTAGAGATGAGAGAAGGGTAGATAGAAAATCAGAATGAAGGAAGAAGTAAGAAAATTGTGTAGAAAAAATGGTGTAGGAGCACAAAGAGGCGTGACCTACCTGGTCAACGGTAAAGTGAAAAAACGATGACAGAGGTTTGGATGGTTACAGGTCACGGGGTAGTGGGAGTATATATGTATATATGTATTTGTGTGTGTGTATATATATATACATATATATATAAATGTATGTGCATATACATATATATATATATATATATATATATACCACCCACTACACTCTCAGAGTGGTTGGCATTCGGAAGGGCATCCAGCTGTAGAAACTCTGCCAAATAAGATTGGAGCCTGGTGTAGCCATCTGGTTTCACCAGTCCTCAGTCAAATCGTCCAACCCATGCTAGCATGGAAAGCGGACGTTAAACGATGATGTTGATGATGATATATATATATATATATATATATATATATACATATATATATATATAATTATGTGTATTTCTTCTATCTTAATGAATAAAAATTCTTCTGATAGAATAAATGGGTTAATAGAAACCAATGTAGCAAAGAACACAAAATAACTGTGGTTTAGTTCCTGTTTTTAAGGCAGGAACTCCTTGAAATTTTGGGTATTTGAGTATATTTAAGAATTTAAGGAATGGAGAAAACACATGTTATAATTGCATACTTTATTCCTACATATGTTTTAAAGGACTACAACCTGTGTGATCCATAGGGATCTTTGATATTAAAATTGTAACCTTCTCATCAGGGAAAGCATGGGAATCATCTTAAACGTAAGACATTATGACCGATTATGAAAACAATGGATGGATAAGGTTATGACTTGAGGAATAAAGTATGCAATTATAATATGCGTTTTCTCCATTCCTTAAATTCTTATATATATATATATATATATATATATATATATATAATATATATATATATATATATATATATATATATATATATATATATATATATATATATATATATATATATATTTATATAAATAAGGATAAGATCGGTATTTAAAATATTGATCTTATCAAGTGGTCAGCATGGGAATAAAAACCATCAAAGGTAATAATTATTTAAAATTATAATACAGGGTATCAAGGGATACCACCACGCTGAAAAAATAGCAGTCAAATCCTGACTCCAAAACCACAATAAATGTCCGCAAGGCACGATTAGCGAAGACGAAGACCAAATAAACCAGTAAAAATAATAAGATAATTTCAAATCCTGGATTTCTGGCTTTGCATAAATGCTCTGCCTTCATCAGTGAAATATACTCAAGTACATAAATACAAATACATGTATATAAACAGTATACTTACATATATGGACGTATACACACATATATATGCACGTATGTACACGACTAGCTTAAAATTTGGTCTTCGTCTTCGCTAATCGTGCCTTGCGGACATTTATTGTGGTTTTGGAGTCAGGATTTGACTGCTATTTTTTCAGCGTGGTGGTATCCCTTGATACCCTGTATTATAATTTATATATATATATATATATATATATATATATATATATATATATATATATATATATATATATATATATATATATATATATGTATGTATTATATATGTATGCATGTATGTATATATATGTATTATATACATTCTTATACACACACACACACAAATGTATATATGTATATGTATGATATACTTAGTTACACACACACACTCAAACACACACACACGCACACACACACACACGCACACACACACACACAATTAATTTTGAGGATGAAACCTGTTAATAATAACAAGCTGATAGTAGACGAGCCTGGTATCTGGAAAATCATATTCAGACATCTGAAATGTCAAGACTATAATCCTAATCCAGTCAGTCAAAACTTATAACTGTCAGTATAGATATCTAGAAATGAAGCCTCCATTTGTATAAAAACCTGACAACAAATATAGAATGAAATAAAATATCTCTATACCATGCGAAGCAAATGAGTTAATTAATTTAATTAATGTTGTATAAGAATGTTGTATTTTTGTCGTGTTCAAAAATAGAAAATTTTAGGTTAAAACTTTGAAGGAAAGCATGTGAGTCTGACAAATTTGTTTTGCAATTTTAAACCTTGTAGAATTTTGATTAAAATTTTGACAGTGGTGGTGGTGGTGGTGGTGGCAGAGGTGGTTGTGGTGGTGGTGGTGGTTGTGGTGGTAACACTTGTTAGTGGTGACTGCAATGACCATCATCATCATCATCATCATCATCATTACGATGACAATGAAGCTGAAAAGGAGTGGAGGAGGAAAAAACAGTAATGGAGGAAGGGAAGATGGAAAAGCAGGTGGAGGAGGTGGCAGCAGTGGTGTTGATGGTGCTGGTGGCTGTGGTATTGGTGGTAGCAATAATGATGATAAGGCAGGGGTAGAAGGGAAAGTGAAAGAGGTGTAAAAGGAGGAGTTGGAAGTGTGTGTGTGTGTGTGTATGTGTGTATCTGTGTGTGTGTGCATACATATGCGTATATATATATATATATATATATAATAACACAAATAATATGTGAGAATATGCATATATACATACATGTATGTACATGCCTACATCTACATGTATATATAGATGCATATCTGGGTACAGGATGTCACAAAAAAACGTGGACAAAATGAAAAGCAGAACATAAACAGAGTACAGAAAACACACAGGCCACTTATGGAACTTTTCCTTCATCAGCTGCCTCTATTCTAAACTAGGCGTTACGAAGATGAGGCAGAATGCACTCTTAGAATAGCTCTTCCCACGAAGTGGATTACCCTGCTAAGCGGAGGATTCCAAAGTAGCAAACAAAAACCAAGATAGGAAAAATTAAAGAGTGAAAACAACGTTAAAGGCCGTTAAGCCGGATGAGAGGAGATACTGAACGCTGTGATGTGACGAACTTGAGTGGAGAGAGATAGCAGTTTGTCTTGCCTTTATGCTGGCCGAAGGGAGAAAGGAAGAGGTGACCACAGGTCACGTGTGATCAACGAGGAGTGGTAGAGAGAGGAAAAGGGAGGAAGTTGAACAAAGGTGAGCGACGAGAGACAGGGAGGGAGAGTAAGAGAGAGATATGTATAGCAGTGAAGGGGAGAAGCAAGGACAACAGAAGGAAGCAGAACGAGAGGGGGAGATAGGTAAGAAGATAGATAGATAGATAGATAGATAGATAAATAAATAGATAGACAGAAAGACAGAGTGCACGTCAGAAATATAAAGTTAAAACTTACTTGCAAATGGATGCGTTGCGTTCGATAATATAATAATATAAATGATATATGAGCATATGCATATATACATACATATATGTACATAACTACATCTACGTATATATATAGATGCATGTCTGGGTACAGGACATCAAAAAACGTGGACAAAAAAGGAACGGGAACATAATCAAAGCACAAAAAGCGGACTTCTTTTTACGGACAACAGGATGAAAATATAGGAAAACAGACAAGCCACTTATGGAACTTTTCCTTCATCAGCTGCCTCTATTCTAAACTAGGCGTTTCAAAGATGAGGCAGAATGCGCTCTTAGAATAGCTCTTACACACACATATAGATATATATACATATACATACATTAACGGCCTTTAATGTTGTTTTCACTGTTTAATTTTTCCTGTATGACGCATGTGTACGAAAGCCATGCTACATGGCATTGAAACATATATATATATATATATATATATACACACACACACACATATACATATATATATATATATACACACATAAACATACATATGTATATATATACATGTACATATATATATATTATATACATACATATATATATGTATGTATATGTATATATATATGTATGTATATATATATATATATATATATATATATATATATATATATATATATATATATATACACACATATACATATATAGATATACATATACATACATATACACATATATATATATATATCTATATATATGTATGTATATGTATATATATATATATATATATATATGTATATGTATGTATATGTATATCTATCTATATATATGTATGTATATGTATATATATATATATATATATATATATGTATATGTATGTATATGTATATCTATCTATCTATCTATCTATCTATCTATATATATATATATATATATATATATATATATATATATATACATATACATATATATATATATGTATGTGTGTGTGTATATGTGTGTATATATATAGATATATATATGGGAGAATGTACGAAAAAAACAACAACAGACGAGGACAGGTGGTGTAAACAACAAAAGGATGTATTAGTATGACGCTCAGGAATACGGAAAGTCTTTGACGTTTCGAGCTACGCTCTTCAACAGAAAGAATACGGAGACAAGGAGGAAAACACGGAGAAAAAAAGTTGAATAGTGTTCATATATATATATATATATAGTGAGAATTTACAAAAACACAAAAGACGAAGACGGGTGTGTAAACAACAAACAATGCTCGGGAAGTGAGAAAGTCTTTTACGTTTCGAGCATACGCTCTTCGACAGAAAGGAACACAGAAATTATGAGGTGGAGACAGAATAAAACTGGTGCAACCACGTAAATGTATAATATATAGTGAGAATTTACCAGAAAACAGATGACGAAGTAGTTGATAGCTTCCGCTACCTAGGTGACCAAGTTTGTAGCGGGGGAGGGTGCACTGAAAGTGTAGCTGCTAGAATAAGAATAGCCTGGGCAAAGTTTAGAGAGCTCTTACCTCTGCTGGTGACAAAGGGCCTCTAGCTCAGTGTAAGAGACAGACTGTATGACGCATGTGTACGAAAGCCATGCTACATGGTATTGAAACATGGGCCATGACTGCTGAGAACATGCGTAAGCTTGCAAGGAATGAAGCCAGTATACTCTGATGTATGTGTAATGTCAGTGTGCGTACTCAAAAGCGTGTAAGTACCATGAGAGAAAAGCTGGACCTAAGAAGCATCAGATGTGGTGTGCAAGAGAGACGACTATGCTGGTATGGTCATGTGGCGAGAATGGATGAGGATAGCTGTGTGAAAAAGTGCCACACCCTAGCAGTTGAGGGAACCTGTGGAAGAGGTAGACCCAGGAAGACCACGGATGAGGTGGTGAAGGACGACCTTCGAACATTAGGCCTCACAGCTAGATACCCTTCCTAACGCCAACCACTCCACGAGTGTAGTGGGTGCTTTTTACGTGCCACCGGCATGAGGGTCAGTGAGGTGGTACTGGGAACAACCACGCTCGAATGGTGCTTTTTACGTGCAACTGGCTCGTTGCCAGTCAGGCGGTACTGGCATTGACCACGACAACTTATCTATAGCAAGGGCCCTGCACTTGTCCCTCAGTCATTTATATATTTCAACACCTTGTATAAAGCCACCTCCATCTCAAACACCACCCATCCACTTTTTTATCTCCTGTCTTGCGAGTTAATGACAGCAGAATCAGAAAAGCACCCAGGACATACAGTAAATTATTTAGCGTTAGGAAGAGCATCCAGTCATAGGGGCCATACCAAAGATAATACTGGAGATCAATGCATCCCTGTTCCATGCTGGATTCTGTTAAACAATCCAACCCATTCTAGCACAGAAAATGGACATTCAATGATGATGATGATGATGATGATAAATATATCAATCTTTCTGTCAATCTATCTATCTATCTATGTATATATATATATATATATATATATATATATATATACACCCATATATATATACATATGTATACACATATATGTATATATATATACACACATATGTATATACATATATATGCATACATATGTACACGTATATATACACATATACATACGTACACACACATACACGCATGCATACACACACACACACGCATGCATACACACACACACACACGCATGCATGCACATATATATATATATATATATATATACATACACACACACAGAGAATGTTATTATGAATTTCTGTGCAATTTTCTCAAGGATACATAATAATAAATCTATTCAAAAACATAATAAAAAAATTCTTTCACTGATCTTCTTGTTTTCACATATTAATTCTTTAATTCCACAGTAGAATTATTCTGTGAAAAGATGAGTGAAAGAATTTATGACATTTTGTAAATAGATTTAATTTAGAAATGATTCATTTTCCACATTTTCAACTCTCGTTACGTATACAAACTGTGATGTGATTCTCAAGTTGTAGAAATGTTTTGCAGCAAATTGTCATTTATATCTTAAATCCCATTAATTATTCTAACTGGCAAGCCATCTATAGAACGAGGTTTAGTTGAATAAACAGTTGTCTTTTATATGTGCCCATAAAATGAAGTTGAAGTAATTAAGAAATTGCTAAAATATTAATAAACAATTATAATAAATATTTTTTGATTGACAGCAATAAAATAGATGTATCAGGCTATTAAATGTCCTCTACAGATTAATTCTATTGTGTGTATATAGAATTAAAGTTGTAAAAATGAAAGCATTTTAAGAAATCTAAGCATTGCGCAATGACTTTATATTGACCCTAACTTCATATATACACACATACATATGATTATATATATATACATGCATACACATATGGTTATACATACACACACATATAAAGATATATATATATATATATATATATATATATATATATATATATATATATAATATAATAAGGTGCAGGCATGGCTGTATGGTTAAGAAGCTTGCTTCCCAGCCATATGGTTCTGGGTTCAGTCCCACTGTATGGTACCTTGGGCAAGTGTCTTCTGCTTTAGTCTCAGGCCAACCAAAGCCTTGTGATTGAATTTGGTAGGTGGAAGTTTCTGTCATGTGTACATGTTTGTGTAAGTGCTTGTGCCACCTAACAAAGAAAAGGAAATATACACACATTTATGATTGTACACACACACACACACACACACACACATATATACACACACACACATATACAGACACACACATACACAGCCATGCCCGCTCCTTATATGTACATACATATATGCATACATATATGTATATATATATATATATATCCCACCCCCTCCACCGGAAGTTCATTCCTCTGTCATCCCACCCCCTCCACCGGAAGTTCATTCCTCTGTCATCCCGCCCCCTCCACCGGAAGTTCATCCCTTTGTCATCCTGTCAACCTCGGCTGTCTCCCGGAACCCATCTAGTGGCCTTGGCCATCCTCTCCCCTACCTTTGGGTAGCGCATTAAGGTTGAGAAATGTTTGCAGGTTGTAGGTAATGTTTTGCTTATGAATTCTTCCAATTGCAAGTTTTCTTTTCAGGTACACGACACTGCTTTTCCTCTTCCCAGGCTACAGGCCCACACCCCCAACACCCATACTGTTAGGATTGGCACTCTCAACGTCGGCACGCTGAAAGGTAGATCTGGTGAAATTGTTGAGATGCTTGAACGGAGATGCGTAGATATGTGCTGCATCCAGGAAGTAAGATGGAGAGGAGGTTCTGCAAGGTTCCTCACAGGCAAAGAACACAGGTACAAGATTTTCTGGGCAGGGAACACTGACGGGGTCGGGGGCGTAGGAATACTTCTAGCGGAGAAATGGGTGGATAAGGTAATCGAGGTCGTTAGAGTAAGTGACAGAGTACTTAAGATCAGACTAGTGCTTCATCATAGATTAGCTACTGTCATCTCAGCCTATGCACCTCAACCTGGGCTACCAGATGGTCTGAAAGACCAATTCTATGACACCCTCTTGCAAACTACCTCGTCGACGAGTGACAGGGACCTTCTCTTTGTGGCTGGAGACTTCAACGGTCATGTCGGACGTCGTGCTGGGGGCTTCCATGGCATACATGGAGGCTATGGCTTCGGTTCCCGCAACGAGGAGGGAACCAGACTGCTGGAGTTCTGTGATGCAACCAATCTTATGGTCTGCAATACCAACTTCAGGAAACCTGCCAGTCACCTAGTCACCTACCGCTCCGGCAGACACTCTAGCCAAATCGACTACATCCTCGCCAGAAATAGGGAAAGAGGGCGGCTTATAAATGCCAAAACCTACCCTGGCGAAGAATGTACCCCACAACATAGATTAGTAGTTAGCGACTTTCGGATCAAGGCAAAATGGGTGCCCAGAATTAGACAGGCTTGGAGAAGAAGGGTGTGGAAGCTTAAAGACCCTGCAAACGGACAGAGACTTAGAGACAAGTTACTTGAAGCATTTAACGAAATAGAAGGGGATATAGCATCATACAACGTGGAAGACAATTGGAGATTTCTGCGGGACAACCTGTTGAAAGCCACCGACCAGATTTGTGGGTGGTGTAAGGTCCCCTCCCAACCCAGAGTAACGTGGTGGTGGAACAAGGAGGTAGACAGGGCTATTAGACAAAAGAAACAAGCTTGGAAGGACTGGAAGAACGGTGGTAGCAGGGAATTGTACCAATGTGCCAGAAGGGAGGCTAGGCGACAGGTTTATTTAGCCAGAGGGGAAGCAGATAAGGAAAGATTTGCCAATGTTCTGCGCCGTGAGGACCAAAGACTCGAGGTATTTCGGGTTGCAAGACAGTGTAGGAGAGAGAATAGTGATGTTGTAGGAGAGAAATGTGTTCGCATGGATGATGGTACGCTTGCATTAAATGAGGATGCAAAGAAAGAGGTCTGGAGATGCCACTACGATAGATTGCTTAATAAAGAGAATGAATGGGAGAAAGAGAGCCTGCCTTATGTCGACCCAATAGAGGGACCAGCTATCCGAGTTGATAGTACCAGGGTAGATAAAGCAATTAAGAGTATGAAGACCGGGAAAGCCCCCGGCCCATCAGGAATCACTGCAGAGATGCTCAAAATATCTGGCAGTGTTGGCTATAGCCTAGTCACCCGTATTACGAACCAGGTGATACACGAAGGAGTCATACCCTATGACTGGTGTAGCAGCATCATAGTCAACTGCTACAAAGGTAAAGGGGACGCTTTAGATACAAATAATTACAGAGGCATCAAGCTGTTAGATCAGGTTATGAAAGTTACAGAGAGGGTCATAGCCCAACTAATTAGGGAGCGAATCAATTTAGATGAGATGCAGTTTGGGTTCGTGCCAGATAAAAGCACTACTGATGCCTTATTTCTAGTGAGACAGTTGCAAGAGAAATACCTAGCCAAGGATAAACCTCTGTACCTGGCTTTCGTTGACATGGAGAAAGCCTTTGACAGGGTCCCCCGATCCCTTATCTGGTGGTCAATGAGGAAACTTGGGATAGAAGAATGGCTAGTGAGAGCTGTGCGAGCCATGTACAGAGATGCGGCCAGTAAGGTGAGGGTTGGAAATGAGTACAGCAATGAATTCCGGGTAGAGGTAGGGGTCCACCAAGGTTCCGTCCTCAGCCCCCTATTATTTACCATAGTCCTCCAGGCAATCACAGAGGAGTTCAAGACAGGTTGCCCCTGGGAGCTCCTCTATGCTGATGACCTTGCCCTAATTGCGGAGTCACTATCAGAACTAGAGGAGAAGTTTCAGGTGTGGAAGCAAGGTCTAGAATTGAAGGGCCTTAGAGTCAACCTAGCTAAAACCAAAATCCTAATAAGTAGGAAGGTAGATAAAACACAAACCCCTTCAGGTAGATGGCCCTGCTCAGTATGTAGAAAAGGAGTAGGTAGTAACTCTATAAGATGTACCCGGTGCAAGCTATGGACACATAAGAGGTGCAGCAACATCAAAGGCAGGTTAACTAGCAAGTTAGTTTTTGTTTGTGGCAGATGTTCAGGTGCAATAAAGACTGCAAACAAACAGGAAACAACTTCTATCTCATTCCAGGGTGAAAAACTAGAGGTAGTCGATAGCTTCCGCTATCTGGGCGACCAAGTTAGTAGTGGGGGTGGGTGCGCTGAAAGTGTAGCTGCTAGAATAAGAATAGCCTGGGCAAAGTTTAGAGAGCTCTTACCCCTGCTGGCGACAAAGGGACTCTCACTCAGAGTAAAAGGCAGACTGTATGACGCATGCGTACGAACAACCATGCTACATGGCAGTGAAACATGGGCTGTAACTGCTGAGGACATACGTAAGCTCGCAAGGAATGAAGCCAGTATGCTCCGTTGGATGTGTAATGTCAATGTGAATACCCGTCAGAGTGTAAGTATCTTGAGAGAAAAGCTGAACATTAGAAGCATCAGTTGTGGCGTGCAAGAGAGACGATTGCGCTGGTATGGACATGTGGTGAGAATGGAGGAGGATAGCTGCGTGAAAAAGTGCCACACCCTAACAGTTGAGGGAACCCGTGGAAGAGGTAGGCCCAGGAAGACCTGGGCTGAGGTGGTGAGGCAAGACCTTCGTACATTGGGCCTCACCGAGGCGATGACTACGGACCGAGACCTTTGGAAATGGGCTGTGCGTGAGAAGACCCGGCAAGCCAAGTAAGATCGTTGCCAGTGCCCCTGGACTGGTTCTTGTGCGGGTGGCACATGAGATGCACCATTTTGAGCGTGGCCGTTGCCAGTACCGCCTGACTGGCTCCTGTAGGATTTTCGAGCGAGATCGTTGCCAGTGCCCCTGGACTGGCTTGTGCGGGTGGCACATAAAAGACACCATTTCGAGCATGGCCGTTTTCGTGCGGGTGACACGTAAAAGCACCCACTACACTCTCTGAGTGGTTGGCGTTAGGAAGGGCATCCAGCTGTAGAAACTCTGCTAAATCAGACTGGAGCCTGGTGTTGCCATCCGGTTTCACCAGTCCTCAGTCAAATCGTCCAACCCATGCTAGCATGGAAAGCGGACGTTAAACGATGATGATGATATATATATATATATATATATATATATATATATATATATATATAAGCGAGGTTGATAAGGTAATCGAGGTAGTTAGAGTATGTGACAGAGTACTTAAGATTAGACTAGTGCTTCATCATAGATTAACTACTGTCATCTCAGCCTATGCCCCTCAACCGGGGCTCCCGGATGGGCTGAAAGACCAATTCTATGACACCCTCTTGCAAACTACCTCGTCGACAAGAGACAGAGACCTTCTCTTTGTGGCTGGTGACTTCAATGGTCATGTCGGACGTCGTGCTGGAGGCTTCCATGGCATACATGGAGGCTATGGCTTCGGTTCCCGCAACGAGGAGGGAACCAGACTGCTGGAGTTCTGTGATGCAACCGATCTTATGGTTTGCAATACCAACTTCAGGAAACCTGCCTGTCACCTAGTCACCTACCAATCCGGCAGACACTCTAGACAAATTGACTACATCCTCGCCAGAAATAGAGAAAGAGGGAGGCTTATAAATGCCAAAACCCTCCCTGGCGAAGAATGTACACCCCAACACAGATTAGTAGTTACCGACTTCAAGATCAAGGCAATATGGGTGCCCAGAAGTAGACCGGCTTGGAGGAGAAGGGTATGGAAACTTAAAGACCCTGCAAATGGACAGAGACTTAGAGACAAGTTACTTGAAGCATTTGACGAAATAGAAGGGGATATAGCATCATACAACGTGGAAGACAATTGGAGATTTCTGCGAGACAACCTGTTGAGAGCCACAGACCAGATCTGTGGTTGGTGTAAAGTCCCCTCTCGACCCAGAGTAACGTGGTGGTGGAACAAGGAGGTAGACGGGGCTATTAGACAAAAGAAACAGGCTTGGAAGGACTGGAAGAACGGTGGTAGCAGGGAATTGTACCAATCTGCCAGAAGGGAAGCTAGGCGACAGGTTTATTTAGCCAGAGGGGAAGCAGATAAGAAAAGATTTGCCAATGTTCTGTGCCGTGAGGACCAAAGACTCGAGGTATTTCGTGTTGCAAGACAGTGTAGGAGAGAGAATAGTGATGTTGTAGGAGAGAAATGTGTTCGCATGGATGATGGTACGCTTGCACTAAATGAGGCTGCAAAGAAAGAGGTCTGGAGATGCCACTACGATAGATTGTTTAATAAAGAGAATGAATGGGAGAAAGAGAGCCTGCCGTATGTCGACCCAACAGAGGGACCAGCTATCTGAGTTGACAGTACCAGGGTAGATAAAGCAATTAAGAGTATGAAGACAGGGAAAGCCCCCGGCCCATCAGGAATCACTGCAGAGATGCTCAAAATATCTGGCAGTGTTGGCTACAGCCTAGTCACCCGTATTACGAACCAGGTGATACACGTAGGAGTCATACCCAATGACTGGTGTAGCAGCACCATAGTAAACTGCTACAAAGGTAAAGGTGACGCTTTAGATACAAATAATTACAGAGGCACCAAGCTGTTAGATCAGGTTATGAAAGTTACGGAGAGGGTCATAGCCCAACTAATTAGGGAGCGAATCAATTTAGATGAGATGCAGTTTGGGTTCGTGCCAGGTAAAAGCACCACTGATGCCATATTTCTAGTGAGACAGCTGCAGGAGAAATATCTAGCCAAGGATAAACCTCTGTACCTGGCCTTTGTTGACATGGAGAAAGCCTTTGACAGGGTCCCCCAATCCCTTATCTGGTGGTCAATGAGGTAATTTGGGATAGAAGAATGGTTAGTGAGAGCTGTGCGAGCCATGTACAGAGATGCTGTCAGTAAGGTGAGGGTTGGAAATGAGTACAGTAATGAATTCCGGGTAGAGGTAGGGGTCCACCAAGGTTCCGTCCTCAGCCCCCTCCTATTTATCATAGTCCTCCAGGCGATCACAGAGGAATTCAAGACAGGTTGCCCCTGGGAGCTCCTCTATGCTGATGACCTTGCACTAATTGCGGAGTCACTATCAGAACTAGAGAAGTTTCAGGTGTGGAAGCAAGGACTAGAATCGAAGGGCCTTAGAGTCAACCTAGCAAAAACCAAAATCCTAATAAGTAGGAAGGTAGATAAAACACAAACCCTTTCAGGTAGATGGCCCTGCTCAGTATGCAGAAAAGGAGTAGGTAGAAACTCTATAAGATGTACCCGGTGCAAGCTATGGACACATAAGAGGTGCAGCAATATCAAAGGCAGATTAACTACGAAGTTAGTTTTTGTATGTGGCAGATGTTCAGGTGCAATAAACACTGTAAACAAACAGGAAACAACTTCTATCTCATTCCAGGGAGAAAAACTAGAGGTAGTCGATAGCTTCCGCTATCTGGGTGACCAAGTTAGTAGTGGGGGTGGGTGCACTGAAAGTGTAGCTGCTAGAATAAGAATAGCCTGGGCCAAGTTTAGAGAGCTCTTACCTCTGCTGGCGACAAAGGGACTCTCACTCAGAGTAAAAGGCAGACTGTATGACGCATGTGTACGAACAGCCATGCTACATGGCAGTGAAACATGGGCTGTGACTGCTGAGGACATGCGTAAGCTCGCAAGGAATGAAGCCAGTATGCTCCGCTGGATGTGTAATGTCAATGTGCATACCCGTCAGAGTGTAAGTATCTTGAGAGAGAAGTCTGAACATAAGAAGCATCAGTAGTGGTGTGCAAGAGAGATGATTGCGCTGGTTTGGACATGTGGTGAGAATGAATGAGGATAGCTGCGTGAAAAAGTGCCACTCCCTAACAGTTGAGGGAACCCATGGAAGAGGTAGGCCCAGGAAGACCTGGGCTGAGGTGGTGAGGCAAGACCTTCGAACATTGGGCCTCACCGAGGCGATGACTACTGACCGAGACCTTTGGAAATGTGCTGTGCGTGAGAAGACCCGGCAAGCCAAGTGAGATCGTTGCCAGGGCCCCTGGACTGGCTCTTGTGCGGGTGGCACATAAGATGTACCATCTTGAGCGTGACCGTTGCCAGTACCGCCTGACTGGCCTTGTAGGGTTTTCGAGCAAGATCGTTGCCAGTGCCCCTGGACTGGCTCTTGTGCGGGTGGCACATAAAAGACACCATTTCGAGCGTGGCCGTTTTCGTGCGGGTGACACATAAAAGCACCCACTACACTCTCTGAGTGGTTGGCATTAGGAAGGGCATCCAGCTGTAGAAACTCTGCCAAATTAGATTGGAGTCTGGTGTTGCCATCCGGTTTCATCAGTCCTCAGTCAAATCGTCCATGGAAAGCGGACATTAAACAATGATGATGATGATATATATATATATATATATATATATATATATATATATATATATATATATATATATACATATATCAGGTCATTAAAAATGATATGCACCAAGTTTGACAGTCGTTAACTGTAATGTTTTATCCTGACAATTCTTTGTTTTACAACATTGAAGAGTTACATCATCATTTTTTGAAATGCAATTCGTGGTGTCTGATTATATTGTGGGTTTTCTCTTGTAAATCAATTTTTGTGAACCCATGGATAGATAAAAAAATTTGTGTTGTTTATGAATACGAGTTCCGTTGTGGAACCAATGCATCCCAGGTAGCTCAAGACATCAATGAGGCGTTTGGTGAAGATGTGAATGAGCGCACTGTATGTCAATGATTTGAGAATTTCCATTTTGGTGACTTTACTCTTGAAAATCAGCCCCATGGTAGACCTGAAACCAAGGTGGATAATGACAAGCTGGAAACTGTAGTGGAAATTGTGTTGATGATTTAGGTGCATACTTTGATTAACTTCATTGCTTTTTGTTGAGATAAAGTAAAATAAACTTTCAGTTCAAAATTGGACATTTTATTCTTAATGATCTGATATGATATGTATATGTATGCATACACACACACGTGTAAATATGCTTATATATATATATATATATGAGTATATTATTTATGTAGAATTATGAGTTTAACCTCAAAACAGCCAATTTGTGTCACTGAATCAAATGGTTTTATATCAAGTGTCTTCTACTCTAGCCCTGGACTAACCAAGCCCTTATGAATGGGCTTGATAAATGGAAACTGAAAGAAGCCTGTCATGTTTATATGTATTTGTATATGTGCATGTGTTTGTGTACTCTTGTCTTGACATCATGTTATGGATGTAAATGATGTCACCATCATGCAAGTGATGTTGTTTGTTTCCAGTCTTCTGTGGGAAAATATATTTAGCCATTGGGAAATATTACCTTGCTTGGAATCAGGTGAGGCTTGGTGACAGGAGGGGCATCCATCCATAGAAAATATGCCTCAATAAAATCCTTCTGACCCATGAAAGCATGGAAAAGTTGGCATTATGAGGATGTCAATGATACATGTATATATTTAGTAACAAGTAGACCCAAACCTAAATGAGTTATGAAAAGTTGCCTGGTATATAATTCCTATTTACTCCTAGTGAGATTCTTTTCTCTGACTCTACCAAACTGGTTATCCTACCACATGGTAACTGCTGAATCCTATTACTGACTGACTACATGACACCAATATACTCTCTGCTTAACCACATGGGGTATATAATAGAATGAATTGCTATTGCTGCTTAGCCATAAGCATCCATTTGAATGGAGGGCGAAAGATTCTAGCCCACAAGCCATTCTTTTATTCCTTTACTTGTTTCAGGCATTTGACTACGGTCATGCTGAAGCACTGCCTTAAAGGGTTTTAGTCATAAAAATCGATCCCAGGACTTATTCTTTATTAGCCTAGTACTTATTCTATCAGTCTCTTTTGCTGAAGTGCTAAGTTATGGGGCTGTAAACACACCAACTCCAGTTGTCAAGCAGTGATGAGAGGGACAAACACTGACACAAAGACACACACACACACACACACACACATATATATATCATCATCATGATCATCGTTTAACGTCCGCTTTCCATGCTAGCATGGGTTGGACGATTTGACTGAGGACTGGCGAACCAGATGTCTACACCAGGCTCCAATCTGATTTGGCAGAGTTTCTACAGCTGGATGCCCTTCCTAATGCCAACCACTCCGTGAGTGTAGTCAGTGCTTTTACGTGCCACTGGCACAATATATATATTTGTATATATATATATATATATATATATATATATATATATATATATATACGACAGGCTTCTTTTGGTTTCCATCAACCAAATCTACTCACAAGGCTTTGGTCAGCCTGAGGCTATAAATGTCACTTGCAAAGGTGTCACACAGTGGGACTGAACCCAGAACCATGTGGTTGGGAAGCAAGCTTCTTACCACACGGCCATGTCTGCGTCTTTCTTAAATTTCTTTTAAATTGTCTCAACTCTGTATGTGTAGGCACAGTGTGACCAGATGATTAAGAAGTTTACTTTACTACTACAAAGTCCCAGGTTTGATCCCATGGTGAGGCATCTTGAGTAAATGTAACTTTCTATAACCTCAAGTCAAGCCATACTCTTGTGAGATTGGGTAAAAGGAAACAGTATAGAAGCCTGTTGTGTTGACTGCACCTGTAATTTAAAAAGGTACAGCTTGTCACACTCTGTGTCATATTGATTCTGCTAGAGAATTATGTTAATAGTATATGCGTCTGTGGAATACTCAACCACTTGCATGTTAATTCAGGGGCAGGTAATTCGGTTAATTGAACAACTGAATTCTGATTGTTGAATGAAGAAGAACCATTCATCCATTATATATAGATACATATGGTTTTATATAAGTGCATATACATACATACATACATATATATATATATATATATATATATATTTGTAAATGTTTGTATATAGTTTTTGGATTATTTGTAGGTATATGTGTGTGAATCAATACTACATACATACCCATATATATATATATATGTATATATATATATATGTATATATATATATATATATATATATATATATATATATATATATACATACACAAGCAGATATCCTGTTTAAATTCTGCTTGCAAGGTTATAATATTTCTTTCTATACCCTTGAATAAACACGATGATTGATATTTCGGCAATTCGTCAAGAATTATGAATATATTTCTATTCCATTTTACTCTTTTTATTTATTTTTTTTTGTTCTCACATCATATTTATGTTTTTATTTTCAATGTATATGTGTATATGTATGCATGTGTTTGTGTGTGTATGTGTGTGTATGTGTATGTATGTGTGTGTGTGTGTGTGTGTGTGTGTGTGTGTGTGTGTGTAATTCTTTTTCTAGTTTCACAGTCCCAGCATGCTATGCAAAGTTAAGTTGCTATGTTTGCAGCTCAGTTTCATGCATTTCATTCTATAGAGCATCACCGATCTTGTTTTTTTTGTGTTTTTTTTTACTATTTTTTTTCCCTCTATATTTTTAGTTATTGCACCGTTCGTTGACAAAACATAAATCATAAAAAAAAAAAAAAACAAATAAAGTAGACAGATAAAGAGAGAAAGTGAGAGCAAGAAAGAGAGAGAGAGAGAGAGAACTGAGGAAAGTAAAATAAAATGAAAGAAAGAAAGAAAGAAAGAAAGAGTGAATGAACGAAAGAAAATGAATGAGATCTTCACTCCAGCAACATTTTTCTGTTCAAGCAATATTTTCTCTCTTTGAACAAGATCCTTTAACTTTACTTCCTGAAAACTCAGTAAGATTTTTGACATCAATAGCTGATTTGGGGTTTGTTTCTTTTTGTTTTCTGCACTAGCAGATTCTGCTTTGTATTTCAAATCTTTCTTACTTTCTCTCTATATCTCTATCTTATTACCTTTTCTTTCCCTCTTTCAAGCATTCCATATTTTTTTCTTTCCTTCTTTTTTTGTCTCTGTGTTTCTGTCTGTCTGTCTCTCTCTCTCTCTCTTTACTTTTTTGGCTATTATTTTCTTCTCACTTTCTACCTTTCCTTTAGTTCTTTCCGTCTTTCTTTCAAGCTCTTTCTCTATCCATCTCTATTTCTCTTTTACAACTTATCCTTTTTTTCTTCTTTTTCTTTACTCCCTTTGAAGCTTTCCACCTGTTTTTTTCTTTCTTTTTTTCCCCCTCATTTTCCTGTTTAATTCTTCCTTTAAAGCTGTTTCTCTCTCTTTCTTCCTCTTTTCAAGCTTGCCTTCTTTCACTCTTTCTGTCTTACCATCTCTAACTTCTGTCTTACTCTTATCAAAAAATGTCTCTCTTCTCCAAACTTTCTTTCGATTTTTCATTTCTCTTCTTTTATTTATTACTTCATCATCATCATTATTTTTTTTTTTTTTTTCATAATCACCCTGACAACCTTCTCCCTCCCTCTCCCCACTCCCTACCATCAATCACCACCGCATGCACCCGATTCAAACATTCACAAAGTTTACAATTTGGGTGTTCTTGTCATATTTTTTTCCCCTTTCTCCCTCTCGTTTCATTATATCATCATGTACATACGTAATATATTATTTGTCCTTTTTCTTCCCTTCCGTATACATACATACATACATACATACATATATATATATATATATATATATATATATATATATATATATATATATATGTTCTTTTTGCTCTTCTGCCTGAATCTAGTAAAGCTTGTTTCTACCTCACCCTAAAGTCTTTCATATACATTTACAAACATTAACTGCTAATCTATATAGATATTTTCAGGGGCTTTTTTCTTTTGTCTTCCTTCTCTTTCTCTTTTCTCATTTTCCCCCTTTTTTCATCTCTTGTTTTTGTTATTGTTATTGTTGTTTTAAAAATATTTCATTTATATATATATATATATATATATATATATATATATATATATATATATATATATATATATATATATATATGCATACATACACTCATATATATATATATGTGTATTTCCTTCTACTCAGTAAAAGTGATGTCTAACATCAATAGTGGTTGAATAGATGGGTGGGTGAGCCACAGAGATTGTGGGGTGGAAGCCAGTTTAAGCTTGAAAGGAACATGAGTGGGGGAGGTTACGGTAGGTTCTAGAAAAATCTGTTGTGAATAGATCTTTTTATTGTTTATGTGTTTGTTTGTTTTTTCACTGTTTTACTTCTTCACATTATTTCTTTTTTTTTCTTTTCCATCTCCTTGTTTCCTTTCATTTTCATTTATTTATATTTTCCACATATACATACATACATTATATATATATATATATATATATATATATATATATATATATATAGACACGTGTGTGTGCATATACATATATATATATATATATATATATATATATATATATATATATATATATATAATTGTATGTATGTATATCCTCTTTCTCTCTTCTCTCTTGCTTTGAATATAAGAGATTCAAAAAGAAATGGATTACAGAAGTTCTTTGATGGCTAAATTGGTGGTTTGCTGAAACCCTCATTGATGTTGGCAATGATGGGAGAGGCCTGAGCATTAAAAGTGAGCTGGATGTTAAATCAAGTGAACACATTGGAAATTGCTGGTTTGAAGTTTGTTTTGAAGAATTACTCCAATTATGATATTCTTTTATATTAAAGAAGAAGAAGAAAAGGAGGAGGAGGGGGAGGGAGAAGGCAGAGGAAGAAATATATAGAAGTATACCTCTTTCTTTCTTGTTTTGGAGGGAGGCAGGGGTAAATTTTGCCGTCATATTGCCAGTTGCAGTTCTCTCTGTCTCTTTCTACGTCTCTCTCTCTCTCTCTCTCTTTCTATCTGTCTGTCTGTCACTCTCTCTCTCTTTCTCATTCCCTCTTTCTCTTTGTGTGTCTGTTTCTCTCTCTCTCTCTCTCTCTCTGCAAAGGAAACGACAATCGCTGTTCGTCATTGATGAATACACGTTGCAATAAGTTGCATAAAACTAAACAATCTATAGGTCTTGTTGTGTGCATGTCTGTGTATGTATCTGTGTATGTGTGTGTGTGTGTGTGTGTTTGTGTATGTGTGTGTGTGCATGAATACATAAGTATGTATGTGTTGATCTTTTTGTGTGTGTTAAGCATGTCTCTGTTTCATGAAGTATTTATAATTTATGTTTGTTTGTATCTACATATTGGAATGTATTTGTGTGCGCATAGACTTACATATAATGCATACACACACACACACTCATATATATATACATATATATATATATATAGATTGATAGATAGATATAGATATATATGAACATATATGAAATATATCTACATAAGATAAGTGTATATATATATATGCATGTATATACACACATCTCACATACATATATATTATTGCTTTACATATGTTTTATATAAGTATAAATGTTGGAATACAAGTGTTTATGTAGTGGGTTTGTGTAAGTGCAGCAGATAAAGGCATAACATTGATAGATAAATAGATAAAGTTTATATGTATCTTGCTATTTGTGTGTATCAATAAATTTATATACATGAATCGTATTTATATGTATAACTACTACATGTTTGTGTGTGTATGTATATGTGAGTGTGTATATGTATGTGTATGTATGCATGCATTGAGGTATGCATGAATGTAAGTATGTGTACATGCATGTAAGCAAGCATGTTTGTATGTATCCATGCATGTATATGTTTTTGTGTACGTATGTATGTATGTATGTATGTATGCATGTATGTATGTATGTTTGTATGTATGTATGTATGTGTGTGTATGTATGTATGTATGTATGTATGTATGTATACAAACATATATGGGTGTTGAAAATAAACAGACAATTGAATTCTAAAGTTCCACAGGTGAGATCGAAATTGGTAACCTTTGGATTGCTGGTCAAATTGGGATTATTGTAGTTTGCAGTGATTTCTTTTCTTTTTTTTTTCTGTTTTATTTTCTTTTTAAATTCAGTTCATCATTTAAACTACAACCAGTGAACTATAAAGATGTCTATATTGTTGTTGTTGGCACTCTGTCACTTACAACATCGAGGGTTCCAGTTGATCCGATCAACGGAACAGCCTGCTCATGAAATTAATGTGCAAGTGGCTGAGCACTCCACCCTTAGCATAGTCCTCGGGGATATTCAGCGTGACACAGTGTGACAAGGCTGACCCTTTGAAAAGCAAGAACGAGATATTGAATAATATAATCCAACAGGAAGTAAGAGTGAGAGAAAGTTGTGGTGAAAGAGTACAGCAGGGTTCGCCACCATCCTCTGCTGAAGCCTCGTGGAGCTTTAGGTGTTTTTGCTCAATAAACACTCACAACGCCCAGTCTGGGAATCGAAACCGCGATCCTTTGACCACGAGTCCACTGCCCTAACCACAGGGCCATTGCGCTTCTACAAAGACGTCTATAATACAGGGAGGATGAGGATGAGGAGGTCACAACTCTTTGCTTCTTTGTATGACTACATAAAGGCTGATATACTTTACATGTAGAGGAAGGGCTAGTTGTTGTTGGGACAATGGTAGAAGGTTGAAGGAGAGCTGAAAACAATAATAGAAACTAAAAAATAATAAGTTTAATGAGCTATGTTGTGCTTGACATGCTGGATATAGCAGCAGATTATTCTGTCAAAATATTGGCTACTTTTATTACATATAGAACACGCATGTATATGATGTATGAATAATACAAAATGATGTTAAAATACAAATCCTAAACAATAGTCATGATTCTTCCATGATGTAAGTTTCACAAAAAGAAAGACAAAGAAAAGAAAAAAAGCAGAAAAAACAGAAGGGAAGAGAAAAAAAAAGAGAAAAAGAGAAGAAGGAGAAAAATATCACTGTAGCACCAAGTGCTTCAGTTGGTTGCACACCACAAGGTTCAATGGAACCTACTGAAGCAAGCCAGCATGTTTACAGCATTACCATGAGCGATGGTGAGGCTGAGGCATTGGAAAAGCCAAGCGCCCTCATGAGCATCACCTCACACCTTGGTGAGGCAAGCTACCAATGATGACAAGAACTTCACAGTTAGTGGCCCAGTCCCTCCAAACATCTCAAACACCACAGGTTGGGATGTTTATTCAAATTGGTTTGAATCATGCATTATCTCACAGTTTCAAGATTTCAAATGATGTAATTGTATATTTTTAGATGGACATTGTATGGTAAGTGCGAGAGACCAAATTTAGCCAGTTTGAACATAAAATGTGTAGAAATTTGGGCTGGATTTGGCTGGTTTAAATGCTAAAGGGTTAATTCAATCATCACAATTTGCAAAAGAGAAAAAAAAAAAAACAAAGGCATTATCTTGTAGCTTTGAAATTTCAATGACACGAGCATTTATTTATAGAATAACATTGTAGGATAAATGTGAGAGGCAAGATATGGCCAGTTTGAACACAAAACAGGTAGAATATTTTGGCCAGATATATAGTCAGTTTAAATACTTAAGAGTTAATCTTCATTTTCTCATGGTGATGTGTTTAATGAATCTGTAGTAAAAAGAAATATCACATCACAGATTTTCTAATTTAGTATCTCTAAGACCTGTCATTGTAAAATCCCAAGTTTTATCTTCATTTTCATCTGATATGAAAGATACAAGACAGATTTCAACCCAGCCCCCATCCTTCAGGTGAATGTCCTCACCAGGGAAGATATTTCTCTTTAATATATATACCAGCAGTTGAGTTTGATATTCAGATCTTACCTTTACGCACAGCAAATAGACATCCTTTCCTATTCATTTTCCTCTATCCTTTACAGATTTTCTATATTCAATACCTATTTATTTATTCATTATTGTATTCCTTCATATTTATTATCATATTAATTTTTTTGCTGGCTATTTGATTAACAGGTTTGATTCTGAACCACATAGTTTTGGGTTCAGTTCCACCATGTGGCAACTTGGGCAAGTGTCTTCTACTATAACCTCAGGATAACCAAATCCTAGCAAGTGGATTAGGCAGATAGAAACTGAAAGAAGCCCATCGTGTATGTGTATGTCTGTATGTGTACAAGGAGTGTTCATTAAAGATTTCTCTTGACCCACTTCTGGTTATTGCAGAAAACAGAACTTATGCAGGTATAATCATACATGTCTCTACATGTCACGTTATAAATTGCAGCTTTCCACTAGTATTTGTTTGTCTTTTACAGCTGCTGAAGTGGACTAAGGTGTTATGATGGAGGCAGTTGAATGCAGATCAGTGATCAAGTTCTAATACTTGAAAGGTTGTACACCAAAAGAGAATTTTGATGAGATGAAAGAAGTTTATAGTAACTATGCATCATCATACAATATAGTCAAGCACTGGCTTCACCAGTTCAAATGTGGTCAGACATTGGTGGAAACTGCTCCTATTCCTGGACAAGCACATTCTGCCATTGATGATGACACCATCCATAAAATGGAAGCCACCATTTTGGAAGATCATCAGCAACTAGCCTAAGAAGTCAAGATAAGTGTAGGGTCCATGGAAAAAAATCATTCACAACCATTTGCACATGCATTAGTTGTCTGGACAATGGATTCCATGGATGCTCACACCTTTTCAGAAGCAGGAATGAGTCAATTGCTCCTAGGCACATTTGGCAATGTGCCAAGAAGACGAGGAGGACATTTTCAGCAGACTTATCACACAGGATGAAACATGGGTCTATCACTATGATCCTGAGACTAAAGTCAAGTTGAAGCAATGGAAGCATGATAACTCACCACCTCCAAAGAAAGCTCATGTCCAAACTTCAGCAGGCAGGGGGATGCTCACAGTCTTTTGGGACTAGCATGGAGTAGTGATGATGGATTTTCTGGCAAAGGCACCACAATTAACAGGGCATATTATGCTTTTCTGCTGCTGATGAGTCTGAAGACTGCACCATGCTCCACTGCCAGCTTTGGCATGGTTTCTATGGCTGGATATTCTTCCTAACACCAGCCACTTTACAGAGTGTACTGGGTGCTTTTTTTCAAAGCACCATCACTTGTGAGGTTGCCATGCAGCTTGCAAGACTAAAATTTCCATTGACCAAGTAGAGAACTTATCACTAACAATTTAGTGAGCCAGCTAGTAGTTTCTATATAGTTACTCAACTTGTAGGTTCAGCCACTGATTTTTCTTCGACAAATTCCTCATTGTTTTTGAAATGGTATCACAAGTTCTAAGTTCTAGATCTAAGGATGTTACACCCCATGTTAAAACATAAACTAGTTTCAGATATTGATGAAACATTAATTACATTGCCAACACTACTCCTGATGTGTCTATAAAACTTTTGCACTTAATGGCTCTTTTATTGTTGCATTCCGTCACTTGTTTTACCCTTTTCCAATGAGTTGTAATCCACCTGAGCACAGTATACAATAAGCTTATTACGTTGTGTAACAAAATTTGATTTTTTTTTACTTTAGTCAGTCAGTATTATTTCCTATTTGCTTCTATCTAGAAATCAAAGGAAATGACTACTATTCCCTTCAAACTTTGCTTTTGTGACCTGGGCATCAATGTTTTGAAACTGACTTATTTTTCCAGTACATTTCAGACAGATTCAGTGCTGAGCTGCTGAAGCAGGAATATCATTATAGCAAATATTCTGCTCAATACCACAGATTTGCTTGTCAGATGGTTGGCCATAACCACTTGAGCATGTCCCTCAGTGGATGACAATATGTACATCTCTGATCATGAGCAGGAATAGTGGGGGAGCATCATAGCCATGTGTTGAGAGGGATTCTTTGGGGTTTGAATAAATGTAACAAAAGCAAAATTTGAAGGAAATATTAGCCATTTTTCATACTTTCTGGGGAGTAAGCAAATAGAAAATAACAGATAATACCCAAGGACAAAAACTGTGTTAAACAGTGTTATTATTGATATGTCAGACATTTTATATTAAGAATGGTTCACCTGCAAGTATCATCATCATTGTTTTAACATCCTCTTTTCCAAGCTCGCATGGATCACATGGAATTTGTTAAAGCAGATTTTTCTTCTGTTGGATGCCCTTCCTGTCACCAACTCTCATCTGTTTCTAAGTAAGGTAATATTTCCCCATGACCAGACATGTTTTCCACTGAAGAGTGAAAATATTGAAGATATTTGTATGATGGTGACACTTGTTTACAATTATCATATGATGTTAAGATAAAGAGACACTGACACACACACACGCATGCACATGTGTGCATGCACACACACACGCACACACACACACACACACATGTAAACCAAGACTGAAGACATCAGCCACATTATTGCCAACTGTGAGAGAATGTCTTCTAGATATCTTCCCATGAGACATAATGCAGTGACCAGAATAGTCTGGAACAAGATAACAAAAAAGAAAATACTAAAAACGAAGTTGACCATATTGAGACCAATGGGTGAAAAGAATATTGCTGGAACTTAAAGATTAAAACAGCTACCAAGTTAAAATACCAGCCAAATATCTGTATGGGACCACAAAGAAAAGATGTGTTCTGTAGTGGAAATCAGATGCTCTCTGGGCACCAATGTGGTTAGAAAAATACAAGAGAATGAGGAAATCTATAGATCATTGATAAGGAGTTTACAGATCCACTACTCAAGATACACTTTTAGCTTCATACTTAATATTACCAGAACAACAGGATACATAATAACCCACCTGGAGCAAAGTATGGCTGAACTTGGGATCTTGGGGAGAGAATGCAAATCCTTAATTCATACACTACAAATGATCACGATATCTTGGACTATAGAAGCAACAAGATTTTAGGATTTAAAGGATGATGAGCAAAGCAAGATACTTTCTTTCACAACTTTGCTACCAAGTAGCTGGCTGGTCAAAATTTACTCTAAAATTAAAAAGAGAAGAACATACATATACACACACATACATGATGGCTGTCCACTCACTGGACAAGCATGACCATTGCTGACAAGTTGACATAACTGATTGTTCTACGAACATGAGATTAACCCTGACTCATGAAGCCAGTGAGAGACTTATAGAGTTTGCCACAGGCTGCAGACTAAATTTGTGCTTTTGGTCTGATGATTAGGCCTCTCAAGTGAACATGGATGCATGCATACATGACAGGCTTCCAAATCCACTTCCAATCCACTTGCAAGGCTTCGGTTGACCTAGGGCTATAGTAAAAGACACTTACCCAAGGTCCCATGCAGTGGGACTGATCCTGAAACCATGTGGTTGGGAGGCAAAATTCTTAACGACATAGCTACACCTGTACCTAAGCCTTTAATCTGCTATTCTTCTCTATCCTAAACCTGTTCGAGTTGAGGTGACCAGGTCTTCTTAACAAATGCACACACAAATTTCTAAACTTTAAATGTTTTCTTTAATCATCACCACCTGCATTATTGCCACCATTTAAAACCCCCTACACACATCTCTTCTTCAATGCCTTTTTAATATTCGTTTTTCCGCTCATGCATGAGTCGGAAGAATCTAATGCATTTTCCCATACAGCATGCATCATCTCATTTGTCAGGGTCATTCAAGTATATCTCTATAACAGAATTTATCTCATTTTCATCTGATTTATCTCTCCATTTGAATGTTTAGTAGTCTTTGCTTTAAAGCTGCTTGTGTTGCAAACAACTTCAGAGCATTCTGGTGCATCAAAAGCTTTGATTCACCAAGCCCTACAGACTCATTACAGAATTTTACTCATTTTTGTATTCAATGCCTACCTTTGATAATCTGTTTACTCTCTTTTCACATACGATGCTGGCTATTTTCTTCCAATTTACTGTTGGGATTTTGTGATGCCTGCAACCAACGGGCATCAAAATTGATGCTATGTTAACCTTTGGGCCTTTTTGACTCAAATCCCCTATTGAAGTTTTGCTTTCTTTCTGTAGTTATTTTTGATAGTTTCTCTTGTGAGAACCAGATCATCAACATAAAAAATAAATGCCCAGTTCACATAACATTCAGTTCCAGTCTCATGTGCGATTACCTATAAGAACAAAATAAATGGAATATGACTGAGCAAAAAATCTTAACAGATACTCAACTGTATCACAAATTCTTTATCAAATTGGCCACTAAATTGTATAGGGCCTAGACAGCCCTCCTGCAAGGCAGATACCTAGCATTTTCTCTTTGCCTATTTGACTGTTGTAAGAGCCTGTTAAAAGCCTTTTCTTAGTTAGCTAAGGTAAAAGACATGTTTCCTCTTTGATAGATGCTTCTCTCTCTGTTATCATCATCATTATCACCACTAAATGTCTGTTTTCCATGTTGGCACGAGTTGGACAGTTTGACAGGAACTGGCCAGCTAAAGAGCTGCCCAGGCTCCATGTCTGTTTTGGCATGGTTTCTATGGCTGGATACCTTTCTCAACACCACTTTACAGGGTGTACTGAGTGCTTTTAGGCAGCACTGGTACGAGTGCTTTTATCTGACACTGGTACAGGTGCTTTTTACGTGGCATCAGCACCCACAAGCCCGTACGATTAGGATTGCTCAGCTGAAGAGGGATGTAGAGGACATGCCTGTATGCAAGAGCAACCACAATTTGACTTAGCAAACTGCCAGAAGTCTCAGTCTCTTGCCATCCTCTCTGGGAGGCCCAATGTCAGGAAATACTTTCTCACCACTTCATCCCATGTCTTTCTTGATTCTTTTTTTTCACCTTTTCTAAAATGACATCAACATGTTGCTTACTCTGTGCCAGGGTCTCTCTCCTAGCAACAAAAACACGTGTTTGCTTTAGCTGCCCTTTGTCATACAGATGTTATCTATCCCTGTAAATAACTATTTGGGGTTATATGTCTGAATACAAATTTAAAACTACATTAACCAGGCCTCCACTCATGTTCGTCCATACACTGCATTTATCTCTATCCCCATCTCTATCCATCTGCCACTCCCTTTTCACACTCCTGCAAACTTATCATCCCACTCACCTTGTCTAATCCTCTGTTTCACTTCACTTATATTCACTTTATACCTTGAGGCTATACCCTCGTCATCACTATCTCTTTTTTCAGCTGGGATAACTATGTATCTCTCAACAGCAGTGGTTCTCAACTGAGGCCGATATGAGCCCTGGGGATACATATAAGATTTTGGGGTTTGGGTCCATGCTAGCAAAACAGTAAATTGGAGATCCACAATAGTATATTAAGAGCCCATGAAAAGTTTTGCTTTAGATGTATGTATTGCAAAAAACAGCTAAGTTTTGTTTCCTTAATATTTTACATAGTTCAACCTACACAAGTTAATGCATGAAAAACGAAATAGTAATTTTTGAAAGAAGTATCTATAAAATAAGTTTTAAACATTGAATAGCTATGGGGAACCACCAGAATAAAAGAGTAATCAAAGGGGTTCATAGATAAGAAATGGTTGAGAACCACTGCTTCACAGGAAGACATCATGTTCCATTAACATACTTTAACATTTCGTTACTTGGCATAAAGCCACCTTCCTTAGTACTATATCCCCCACTCAGCTGAGTGAGGGATATAGTTATGTGAGTTACTTGATGACCTTACTAGTGTCATCGCCACAGTAACAAGTATCCAGTATGCTTGGTAAAGTGATTGGAGCTAGGAAGGACATCTAACCATAAAAACATAACACTGACATTGGAGCTCAGTGCAGTCCTCTAGCATGTTGGCTCCTGTCAAACAGTCCAACTCATGCCAGCATGGGAAATAGACAGATGATGATGATGATGATGATGATGATGACGATGATGATGATGATGATGATGATGATTCTAGATCAAAAGGTCGTGTCCCTGAAGCATCAGAAAGAATGTCTTTTGGATCATGGTGCTTTGTGTTCAAATCCTGTCGGGGTGAACTTTGCTTGTCATCCTTTAATTAAGCACCTGTCCAGGGCAGTGGATTGACAGAATTCGTAGAGCATCAGATAGGATGCTTTGCAAAATCTGTTTCAGATTTTTGCATTTTAAAATTAAAATCTGTCTTTCTGAGGCAGGAAATGGATTCTTTGGAACCTAGCTGACCACAATTAGCCTCCAGTGTCAGACAAAAGGATGCATTGATTGGAGTAGCATTTCAGCCGATGGAAAGGAGACACATTGGATGATGTGATTTAGGGGTTACACTATGCTCCCTACTCCAGACAAAAAAAAAAAAAAAAGATGGGATGGCCATGGTTGGAATACATTCAAACAATCAGCTCAATTACGGCTGATTCAGGGCTAGATAACATCAACAGTAAAGTCAAAGTTGTTAATTAACCAGCTTAAAAATAACAAAATTATTTTACTAAATTCTTCATTACTTTCAAAATTAATTTTAAAAAAAGGCTTTATATTTCAACAGAAATACGATAACAAATGTGTTAAATGATACATTCATGTCTCTTTCTTTTCATTAGTACTGGGTGCAAGTGCACCCAAATCATTTTTGACCAAATTTTCTGTGATGATACTGATTTGTTCTGACACATGGTCTCACAAGTCAAAATACTTTGTGTCTCATTTTCATTGTCAAACTTTCTTTTCTCAATGACACCCTCTCTTCCATTCCTTTCAACCCTATTAATTGCTGATGCTGTTTCATCTAATATATTGCACTATTTCATCATTATGTTACTTGTTTGTCAGATAGAACCTCTCTTCCAGGTCAGTGGTTTTTTTGGTTTCTTGTCACTTTGGAATGTTAAGCTGTCCTTACATTATAAATAATCTTTAGTTCTACTTCTCCATCATCATGATCATCACTGCCATTGTCATCATTGTCATCATTATCATTGTTGTTTTGATGCCTACTTTTGTATGCTTGTATGTGTTGGACAGAAGGTGGCGAGCTGGCAGAAACGTTAGCATGCCGGGCAAAATGCTGAGCAGTATTTCGGCTGCCATGACGTTCTGAGTTCAAATTCTGCTGAGATCGACTTTGCCTTTCATCCTTTCGGGGTCGATAAATTAAGTACCAGTTACGCACTGGGGTCGATGTAATTGACTTAATCCCTTTGTCTGTCCTTGGTTGTCCCCACTATGTTTAGCCCATATGGGCAATAAAGAAATAAGAAATGTTAGCATGCCAGGTGAAATGCTTAGCGGTATTTTGTCTGTCTTTACATTCGGAGTTCAAATTCCACCAAGGTTGACTTTGCCTTTCATCCTTTCGGGGTCGATAAATTAAGTACAAGTTGTGTACTGGGATCAATCTAATCAACTGGCCCCCTCCCTCAAAATTTTGGTCCTTGTGCCTAGAGTAGAAAAGAATGTATGTGCTGGATAGAGTTCATTAAGGCTGATTTACTACAGCTGGATGTCCTTTCTATCGCCAGCCCTCACCTGTTTCCAAACAAGGTAAAGTTTCCCCTGTGTCTGGATATGTTTTCACAGAAGATTGGAAAGGAATGATATTGCTTGTATGATAGGGATACTTGGCTGTGTGACCACCACACAACGTCAAGACAAGGGGACACAAATACACACAAACTCACATACAATCCTAAGTGTGGCTATGTAGTAAGAAGCTTGCTTCTCAACCACATGGTTCCGGGTTCAGTCCCACTGCTTGGAAACTTGGGCAAGTGTCTTCTACAATAGCCTCAAGCCAACTAAAGCCTTGTGAGTGGATATGGTAGGGGGAAACTGAAAGAAGCTCATTGTACACACGTACACACACACACACACGTACAATAGGTTTTTTACAGTTTCCATCAACCAAATTGATTCATAAGGCTTAGTGGGAGCATGTAGCTTAGTGGTTAGAGTGTTGGACTCATGACCTTTAGGTCACAGGTTCAGTTCCCAAACTGAACAGTACATTTTGTCCTTGAGCAAGGCACTTCATTTCACATTGCTCCAGCTGGAAATGAGTACCAGTGATGTCTAAAGGTTAACCCTGTGGTGGACTGGTGTAAAATTAAGAAGGGATCTTTGTACTTTCAGCCTAAGTGCCATGAAAATCCAGCATCATGACCCCTGGAGGCTTGAAATAGATGACAATTTGCCTTCTTGAAGGCATGTTTTAATTTCTACCCCTCTGAAATTGTTGCCTTTTCCCCTTTCCCTGCTGCTGTCACCTCCTCCTCCTCCACCACCACCACCACCACCACTGCAACAACAACAACAAGTAAAAGAAGAAGAAAGTGGTGAACTAGCAGAATTGTTAGCATGGTGCAGGAGTGGCTGTCTGGTAAGTAGCTTGCTTACTAACCACATAGTTCTGGATTCAGTCCCACTGCATGGTATCTTGGGCAAGTGTCTTCTACTATAGCCTCAGGCTGACCAAAGCCTTGTGAATGGATTTGGTAGACGGAAACTGAAAGAAGCCCGTCATATATATGTGTGTGTGTGTGTGTGTGTGTGTATGTGTTTGTCCCCACAGCATCACTTGACAACCGATGCTGGTGTGTTTACGTCCCTGTAACTTAGCGGTTCAGCAAAAGAGACCAATAGAATAAATACTAGGCTTACAAAGAATAAGTCCTGGGGTCGATTTGTTCAACTAAAGCCGGTGCTCCAGCATGGCCACAGTCAAATGACTGAAAGAATAACAGAATGCCCAACAAAATGCTTAATGGCTTTTCTTTTGGTTTTACAATCTGAGTTCAAATGCTGCTGAGGCTGACTTCGCATTTCATCCTTTCATGGTTGATCAAATGAGTACCTGTTGAGCATTGGGGTGGAGGTAGGGGTGATGTAGAGTTACCGCTCTCTACAAATTGGCTTTGTGCCAAAATTTAGAAAGAATTGTTATTGTTATTGAGAATTTAAAATCACTTCTTTAACTTTCTAAAAGACATCTCAACGCTTCTAAAAGCAAATTTCGTTTGTTTATTTACGTTTGTCATAATTTGAATTTAACATATGAGAGCATCTCATAGAGCGAGATTTATATATCTTAATTTGCAGAGGAATTTGTAGTGGGTAGCTTAGCTTAATCGGTCAAAGCATCGTGACATGTAATCACAGGGATGTGAGTTCGAGTCCACAGCTAGCCACCTACACTTTTCTCTGCAAAATAGGGATAGTTTATCCTGTTCAGGCTATATTATTAGCATTATTCTGCGATTGAGAATTTAAAATCACTTCTTTAACTTTCTATTATTATCATTATTAAGGTGGCAAACTAACAAAATCACAAGAGCATGAGAACAAAGTGCTGAGCAGCATTTCTCCTGGAAATTTTCATTCTGAGTTCAAATTTCACTGAGGTCAACTTTGCTTTTCATCCTTTTAGGGCTGATAAAATAAACAGTCAAGAACTGGGATAGATGTAATTGATTTGTCCCTTTCACTCAAAATTGCTGGCCTTGTGCCAACATTTGAAACCATTATTACTATTATTATCATTATTGGTGATTACTATTATTATTATTGAATGAGAGAGCAGTGCATGTCATCAAAGTGACACTGGGGTAAAATACATGAAGCCCATTATACCCATCATGACTACCTGTCTGATAAGGGTACGTAGGCACATGCATCACAACCATATGTGCATGATGTGGTGATCTTATATCAAGATAAACAGCATATGACCTTGCAGCTGGGGTTCAGTTAGAATTTTCTTCAGGTTAAGTAGCCCATCCTGCTCAAAAGATCCCTGAATAAGGTTTGTTTAAGGATGTTGAATGAAACACCCATGTTTCCAGAGGTGAATTATTCAAACTCCAAAGAATTCCTTTCAACAAATAGCTATGATGCTCCCCCACTACTTCTGCTCATGATCAGAGATGCACATATCGTCAGCCACCAAGGGACATGCTCAACTGGTTAAGGTCAAACAACTGACAAGCAAATCTGTGGTATTAAGCAGAATATTTGCTGTAGCCCATCTTTTATACCAAGACAAAACATGTACATGATATCGCTTCCAATCAGTTAAGATCAGAAGCCATGAGAGCCACTGCCTGGTACTGCATCAGGCCATCTATTATTATTATTATTGTTCAGTAGTTTTATTTTTATAACGTGCTTTCACTTCACTACCGAGCGCAGCTCTGTGCGCCTTGGGTATGTGCTGTGGTTTGCTGTGGTGCTTTTATGTTTACTGTATTGAAAGTGTTTTGCGTAGAATGTGTGCAGTACCCAGTAGTGCAATTTTCTGTATGTTACATATATTTGTAAGTCCTGGTATTTTTGTTATGTATTTGTCTGAGTATTTTTTTATTATACCTAAGGCACCTACTATGATAGGAATTGTTTCTGTTTTTAGACTCCACATTCGAGTTATCTCTATTTCCAGGTCTTTGTATTTTGAAAGTTTTTCCATTTCTTTTCGAGAAACGTTGTCATCTGCTGGTATTGATACATCAATTAGAAAGCATTTTTTTCCTTCATGATCTTTGATAACTATATCTGGTCTATTTGCCTTAATTATTATTATTATTATTATTATTATTATTATCATTATTATTTATTATTATTATTATTATTATTATCATTATTATTTATTATCATTATTATTATGCAAGGCTTTGAGTTGGTAGAATTGTTAACATGCCAGACAAAATGCTTAATGGCATTTTGTCAGTCTTTACGTTCTGAGTTCAAATTCTGCTGAAGTCTACTTTGCCTTTTATCTTTTCAGGATCAATGAAATAAGTATCAGTCAAGCACTGGGTTTGATGTAATCAACTTACCCCTTCCCCGAAATCTCAGGCCTTGTGCTTACAGTAGAAAGGATTATTATCATTATGAGGATGATGATGATGAAGTACTTTCAGTACTTTAACTCTGGTCACAGTAAAGCAATCAATCTGTTAGTCAGTGGGAAGGGGTGGTGAAAGCTTGTAAACCCTAACTCTTCTCTTCTTTGTTTGTTAAACCTGTTTGCATGGCAAATATCAAGATTACAATGATATCTTGTTGCCTGACAATAACCTCAGTATTATAACTCTAATATCATTCATCTTAACTACATCAATTATATAGTCTGTCCGCTTCTCTGCAAACAATAAACTAGCTGGGACAGTTGTCACTTCTCATTTGCAATGTCTTCTTTGTGTTCTGGTGTTAAACAAATTGCATTTTTACCTTGTGAGGCCAAACTACAGTTAAAGAAGGCCAATAGGGGAATTAACATGTTGCAGAAATGCAGCAAAAATAAATTAAAAATCCCAGTATTTAGTGATGCTTTTAAGCATTTAAACTAAGTTAAAGAATATATATTAGCAACAGAGGCAGTATTAATATTGAGAAGTAATATTTATGCTCACTTAAATGTGGATGTTCTCTCATGATATCTACAGTGGTTTGACCATGTCTGCAAGATGAGCACCGGAAGACTACCACACTAACTTTTGTGGTGGCAGCAATTCATGCATTGGAGACTCCAGCATAGCACACCAAAGAAGACATGGGAAAAATAAATTGAGGAAGACCTGAAGTCACAATGCCTTGATCTCAAGCATGCTAAGGTCAGTACCATGGATCACAAAGCGTGGAATAACATCATCACCAGAGTCCATCATCCAGCAGCACCCACAGCAGAATATTGGTTGAGAGGACAGTCTTCTCCTCTAGTTGCCAGCTTTAATGCAGTATAGTTTGTTCTAATAGAACATCCATGTTTAAGTGGGGATAAATATTAAACTAAGTTAATCCAACACCTCCAGTTCTTGCACACATTATCACCATCGTCAGTATTTAACATCTGTTTTCCATGCTGACATGGATTGGATGGTTTCACAGGATCTGGAGAACCAGACAACTGCTTTGGAATGGTTTCTACAGCTGGATGCTTTTCCTGACGCCAACCATTTTCCAGAGTGGATTGAGTGCTTCTGTTGTGTTGCTGGCACTAGTGAGGTTACCAGGTAATTTTCAATACTACATCCTCACTCAGCTGAGTTGGGGTGTAGTATTGAGGAAGGTGGCTTTATGCTAAGTATTGAGAGGTTAAAATATGACAGAGAGACAGAAACAAGATATCTTGCAGTAGGAAGACACATAGCTACCACACTTAAATAAAAAGAGACGATGGTGGTGATGAGGTGTTAGGGAAGATACAGGAAGATGAATATAAGAGAAGTTGAACAGAGAATTGGAAAGGGTGTGTGAGTAGGTAAGCAAACAATACATTAATTTATTGGAGTCTCAATATGTATTTTATGATATCACCAGGTCTACCTCTCACTCATCCATTTGATTTTGATAGAATTACTTAGTGGTAGCCAAGGTGTGCACATACCTGACACCACCACTATTATATATGGAACCAATGCAGTAGATATATATAAACAGGGCTGATTTAGCTGTTTCTCCAAAGATTGAGAAAATGATGAAAAGCCTTAATTGATTTTCAAACCTTAATGGGTTTTCATCAACTAAGTATGAAGGACTGCTGAAAAGTTCCTGGCTTTAAGGGTATCATGAAAGGCCTGGTTGGAGGCCCAACCTTCTGAGTTCTACATCAATTTGACCAATCCCAGAGAAGCAAGCAGCCAATTTGTTTTATCTACTCAGCAACTCCAGTAGCTACAGAGAACTGTTTCTACTAATTTGCATGCCATAAGTTTCAACACTTTAATATCAGGGGCCTGTCAATGGGAATCTCAGTCCACACAGTATCAAACGATATAATATAATATAACCTGTGTAGCAGATATATAAACAGGGGTGGTTTGGCTATTTCTCTGTAGATTAAAAAAATGATGAACAGTCTTATTTGATTTTCAAAACTTACCGGGTTCTCACCAGAGGTGTGACATGCTTATCCCATTCATACAAATAGTGACTGGTAACTGGAGTCATTAATTAAATTCAGGGCAAGAAATTAAATTGCATCCAGTAGTGAGGTTCCAGCTCAGGAGCCCAAGAGTTTTAGTGAATATGGAGTTACCCCTTAGTCACCATCCACTCTGGCCTGAGATGACAGTTATGAGTCAAATAGCAGGAGTCAGTCCTGTGGCTAAGGCATACAGGACTCAGAGACAAGCTGGCCTCTAGATGTATGTCACACAAGCCTACTAGAGTGTCAATGTGTCCAATGCTTCAGAAAACAGGAGAGGAAACTGTAAATAAACCAGCTTCTCACAATGAAAAGCTACTGCTTTATCTTCCCCATGAAAAATCATGCATCTACAGGCTTTGATATAGAGTTCCGTGATCACAAACACCATGCCTGTAGGTTTGACACAGCAAGAGAGATGCTATACAACTGTAATTAATTGCTATTCCATAAACCCATCACTTTTCATTTTCATTAACGCTCGTATACCTGTGTGGTAAGCAATGTGGCTGTGAGGTAAAGTTACTGGATTATAAATTACAAGACCATTGAATCATACTTTGCTATAGCCACTGTGTTGTAGTAGCCCTGGGCTTGGTCTAAGTACGAGGGAGTGCTGAAAAGTTCCTGGCTTTAAGGGTATCATGAAAGGCCTGGTTGGAGGCCCAACCTTCTGAGTTCTTTTACAGGGCTTAGAAAAACTAAAGGACTGCTGCAATAAGTGTGTGAATCTGAGCATGGAATATGTTGCATAAAATCCTAATTAACTTATCCTCCCATATTTTCTTTTACACAAAGCCAAGAACTTTTCAGCACCCCCTCCTAAAAGTGGAATGCCCAATGTTCCTGACATGTGGAATTAAAGAAAATACTCAACAGACGCCTGATGTCTATAGCACTAGCGTAGCTAGAGTGTGTGGCTGCCTGGGGCAGCCTTTCCGTTTGCCACTGCTGGACCCCACATAAAACACATTTCCTACAGCAATAGCCTACAACAGGATGAAAAGTGCTGCCCGGGGCGGACAACCCCCCCCCCCCCGCCACCGCCACACACACCACTACTCCCAGCTGCGCTAGTGGTCTATGGGCATATTGGTGATCTTAGAGTACACTACATTACTCTTTTACTTGTTTCAGTCATTTTGACTGTGGCCATGCTGGAGCACCGCCTTTAGTCGAGCAAATCAACCCCAGGACTTATTCTTTGTAAGCCAAGTACTTATTCTATCGGTCTCTTTTGCCGAACCGCTAAGTTACGGGGACGCAAACACACCAGCATTAGTTGTCAAGTGATGTTGGGGGGAGGGGGACAAACACAGACACATAAACATACACACACACACACATATACACACATATATATACATATATATCATGGGCTTCTTTCAGTTTCCGTCTACCAAATCCACTCACAAGGCTTTGGTCGGCCCGAGGCTATAGTAGAAGACACTTGCCCAAGGTGCCACGCAGAGGGACTGAACCCGGAACCATGTGGTTGGTAAGCAAGCTACTTACCACACAGCCACTCCTAGGTCATGGAGATTTGCGAATACCTACATGAAATCACCTGTTTTCTATTTGCTCTCGGCAGTTCATTGGTCTGAAATATTACAATCACCGATTCTATCTATCACTGCTAGTCACACCTCAGAGGCTGTGAACCAGTTATCGAATGCTGTGATGAGGGCCAAGGGAAGTAAGCAGTACAAATACTCATCATCGCTAGACACATTTAGCTTTGAACTGGTGATGGAAACAACTGGTTTCACTAGTAAATCAATGAAGCTTTTTATTAATGGTAGTGGGGTAAAGATAGTTGAAGTGATGGGTGAAGTGGCTTCTACTTCAAGGCAACAAATTGGTTTGGCAATCGTTTTGTGGTAATGCTTTGTGTGTTAGTGCACTACTGAATGGGGAGGAAGAGTAAAAGACAAAAACTCTTTAAAAACTAGAAAAATAAAAGATCTAAAAACAAAAATTGTTTTTTAAGCAATATATATATATACATATATATGGGCAGGTTAGGGGTGGCTTCTATGCTCGTGTGTGTGTGTGTGTGTGTTGTTTATATGAAAGTCTGTCTATGTATGTGTATGTGTGTGTATGCGTGGTGCGTGTGTGTATATGCACCAGTGTGAGCTGGTGTGTGTGTGTGTTCTGTGTTTGTGTAGAAGTGTGTGTGTGTGAGTGTGTGTATATGAGTGTGAGTGTGTGTGCATGTGTGCTATTATGTATAGAATATCATACATACACACATAAAAATAACCAACAAACAGCATACCCCTCACCTTTGAAATTATGCAAAAGTGTTTTTTTTTTGTAAACATGAAAGTAGTAGTAGTAGTAGTAGTAGTAGTAGTAGTAGTAGTAGTAGTAGTAGTAGTAGTAGCAGCAGCAGCAAGTTTTTTTTTCTCAAAATTCACAAATAAGGATCAATACATGAAATGAATATATGAAAAGAAATAATTTAAAAAAAAAAACAGAAATAAATATAAAAATCAAATATATAAAAACAAAAGGACTGAAATAGAAAAATTAATTCAAGAAAAAAAAAAAGGGTTGGGGGTAGCCTGAGTGTTGGGAAACAGAAGGTGGAAGATAAATGTACTGGAGAGAAAAGAAAAAGGTGGGGGTGGGTGTATAGCTGTGTTCTGTGTCTTTGAAGTAAATTTGGAAACTGTGAAAAAAAAAAAAGAGAAGTAAAGGGGGGAAAAGAGAGAGAGGGAGAGGGAGGAGGAAAAAGAAGAGGTAAAAATGAATTGAGTGGTGGTGGGAGATAGAAAGAGAAATGGTAACAAATTGAAGTGGTGGTGGTGGTGGTGGTGGGAGAATTAGGAAAGAAACAAACAGAACATGTGTATATGTGTGTGTATGTACGTGTGTTTGTGTCTATATTTATCTCTCATGTGTGTGTGTGTGTGTGTGTGTGTGTGTGTATAAAATGGAGTGGGGGGTAATAAGGAGTTGAATAGAAGAATGAGAAAAAAAGGTGGACTGAAAAGAAAAGAGAAGAAAAAGAGGGGGTCATAAATATGAGGGAGGATCAGGAAAGAGAGAACAAAAGGAAATTAATAAGTGGAGAGAGAGAGAGAGAGAGAGAATAAAGGTGGGCAGAACAAGGAAAGAGAAAGAAATGAACAATAAATACATACATAGGCGTAGGAGTGGCTGTGTGGTAAGTAGCTTGCTTACCAACCACATGGTCCCGGGTTCAGTCCCACTGCGTGGCATCTTGGGCAAGTGTCTTCTACTATAGCCTCGGGCTATAGTAGTGAGTGGATTTGGTAGACGGAAACTGAAAGAAGCCCGTCGTATATATGTATATATATATATATATATATGAATGTGTGTGTATATGTTTGTGTGTCTGTGTTTGTCCCCCCAACATCGCTTGACAATCGATGCTGGTGTGTTTACGTCCCCGTAACTTAGCGGTTCGGCAAAAAGAAACCGATAGAATAAGTACTAGACTTACAAAGAATAAGTCCTGGGGTTGATTTGCTCGACTAAAGGCGGCACTCCAGCATGGTCACAGTCAAAAGACTGAAACAAGTAAAAGAGTAAAAGAGTATATAATGATGAAACAAGGCAGGGATGAATTGGAGAAAGGGAACAAAGAAGGAGATATTAGAAAGACAAGATAGGAAAGGAAAGACTCACACATACATACACACATATACATTTGCATCCCCTTCATTGATTATGAAAAGGCTTTCAATAGCATAAAGGTGACTGCAGTGCTGAAGCCTCTGGAGATGCAAGGAGTCAATGCACAATACATCAAATTTCCTAGGGAACTGAACTTGGGATATATATATATATAGTACCAAGATAGTTCTGCTGCCACTACCTAGCACCCACAAGAGTTCCAGTTGTCACACAATGTGTTACCATCTCTCCAAAGTCCTCACTGCATATTTCTAAATGGTCATCAGAGACACTAACTGGAATGGTGTTACCAACAAGGCGTAAGAGTGGCTGTGTGGTAAGTAGCTTGCTTACCAACCACATGGTTCTGGGTTCAGTCCCACTGCATGGCACCTTGGGCAAGTGTCTTCTACTATAGCCTCGGGCCGACCAAAGCCTTGTGAGTGGATTTGGTAGATGGAAACTGAAAGAAGCCCATCGTATATATGTGTATATGTGTGTGTGTGTGTGTGTGTGTGTGTGTTTACGTGTCTGTGTTTGTCCCCCCCCCACATCGCTTGACAACCGATGCTGGTGTGTTTACGTCCCCATAACTTAGCGGCTCGGCAAAAGTGACCGATAGAATAAGTACTAGGCTTCCAAAGAATAAGTCCTGGGATTGATTTGCTCGACTAAAGGTGGTGCTCCAGCATGGCCACAGTCAAATGACTGAAACAAGTAAAAGAGTAAAAGAATGATCAACAAAGAACTACTAACACACCTTTGATTCACAGACGGTATTGTGGTCATTGCAAGGCAGCAAGCTGGCAGAAATGTTAGCACGCGGGGTGAAATGCTTAGCGATGTTTTGTCTGTCTTTACATTCTGAGTTCAAATTCCGCCAAAGTCAACTTTGCCTTTCATCTTTTCGGGGTCGATAAATAAAGTATCAGTTGTGTACTGGAGTCGATCTAATCGACTGGTCCCCTCCCTCAAAATTTCGGGTCTTGTACCTAGAGTAGAAAAGAATATTGGGGTCATTGCAGGACCCTCAGATCAGCTGGACACCCACTGTTGACCTCAAAATAAGACATGTAAAACAAAACACAAGCTATCCGAAAGCATAGCAGAAAGCTATGGAGTGTACTGGACTCATGATCATAAGATTGTGTGTTCAATTCCTAGGCTGAGTGACATGTTGTGTTCTTGAGTAAGGCATGTCATTTCATGTTGTTACAGTTAAAATTCAGCTGAATCATCATCATCATCATAATTCATTTTCCATGCTGGAAGGGTTGATCAATTTGATAGATAAGAGCAAACTAATCAGAGGCCTGCATTGTGTTCCTATGTCCTTTTTGAGGTTTTCTACAGCTGGAAGCCCTTCCTCGTGCCAACCAACCACATGATAGCATGTACTGGATGCTTTTGTTTCGTGGCATAAAACTCTAGTAAAGTTGCCATGTTCTCCTGAAAAACTAAGATCCCCATCAGCTGAAAGGGACTAGAGTAGAGAGGATAGCAGCTTTATGCTGGATGATGAAGGAAGGGGTCGGGATGGATGCATAGCTGCTCACATTATATAATAGTGGGTGGGATAATTGGTCTGGAGCTGGAAAGAAAGATTAAGATGGTGGTGAGGTGTCATGGGGAGATTGTGTGTGTGCGGAAGAACAAGAAGAGAGGATAAAGGTGGAAATGGTGTATAGAGAAAATAAAGGACGAAAAGAAGTAGGGTAGGAGTGTGAATGTATTGAATGAGGAACAAAGAAAGAGAAATTAAGATGATGTTGACAAGGTGTTGAGGTGAGCCTAGAGAGTTGGGTGGGTAGAAGAACAGGAAGAGGGGCTAGATAGGGGTAGTAAGGTAAAGTAAGAGATGGGAGGAAATTGAGTAGGGTTAGGGTTAGGGGTCTTAGATACCTATGTAATCATGAGCAGACAAAGATGACTACTCAACCCTCCACTCTTGACTTAGCAGAAAATCAGGATGTGACCACTTGTGGGAGAGAGGACTGGTCAGTAGTTAGTTGGTGCTCATTTTCAAGAGAGTAGAATGAAGCAATATGAAATGAAGTACCTTGGTGAAGGACACAGCATAGATAGAGGGGGACAGAGGGGATGGTCCACTCCACATGACACTTTTATTGGGGTAGCATCACTTTTGGGTCAGCTGTAGGCAATATGTATTTTTTGTGAGGGCCCGGGGGTGGCAAACTGAAGGGCCACCACAGGCAGCACACACTCTAGCTATGCTAGTGCTACAACTGGATGACCATGAGCCAAGCACACTAAGAAATAGGCCATGCGCTTAATATACACATATATACATCATCATCATCATCATCGTCGTTTAACGTCCACTTTCCATGCTAGCATGGGTTGGACGATTTGACTGAGGACTGGTGAAACTGGATGGCTACACCAGGCCCCAATCTGATTTGGCAGAGTTTCTACAGCTGGATGCCTTTCTTAATGCCAACCACTCTGAGAGTGTAGTGGGTACTTTTACGTGCCACCAGCACGAAGGCCAGTCAGGCGGTACTAGCAACAGCCAAGCTCAAAATGGTGTATTTTACGTGCCACCTGTACAGGAGCCAGTTCGGTGCCATTGGCAACGATCTCGCTCGAATGTCTTTACACGTGCCATCTGGCACAGGTGCCAGGAAGGCGATGCTGGGCACA
>NC_142929.1:71420822-71428322 GCF_046866305.1 Octopus bimaculoides | reverse complement strand
AACGTGTCGGAGGTAAAAGAATTTGAATAAAACCTGCGTTTAACTCCATTTATTTATATATATTATACAAAATATTTCACGTAAAACTGGAGTTTCTACCTTTAAAAATAAGAAGTTACAACCTTTTTACTTGTGTGATTTTTTGCTACCCTGGTAAGTATTTATCTATTTTTTCCGTGTTAATTGTTAACAAGGGAAAAATACACACATCTATTTATATATATATATATATATATATATACATATATATATATATATATACAGTGGGGGGGGAAATAAATATTCGTACATGTCGAAATTCTTTACTTATTTAATTTCTAATGAACATAAATGGGATATACCAATACTATATTTGCATACACATGCATAAACTAAGAATATGCAAAAGAAGCTAATAAATTATAGTAACTAATGAATTTATATGCAAATATAAATATTTAGGGGTGAAAAAAGTATTCGTACAGAACATAAATAACTGATAATTCTGATTTAATACTTCATAACATAATCATTATTCAGTTCCACTTCAACCAATCTCTTCTTGTAGTTCTTAATCAATGACTTGCATGTTTCTTTAGGAATTTTTTCCCATTCTTCTAGACAAATTTTCTTCAAATCTGGAATGCACATTGGAGCTCTTGAATGAGTTTTAATTTTCAAATAACGCCACAAATTTTCAATGGGGTTCAAATCAGGTGACTGGCTTGGCCATTCTAATAATTTTATATTGTGATTGACAATCCATTTTTGGTAGACTTCGCCGAGTGCTTAGAGTGGTTATCCCGTTGTAAAATCCACCCATCACAAAGCTGGAGCTTTTCTACAGAGTCCCATAAATTATTGTTCAAAATATTTTGGTACATCTCCGCATTCATTCTACCATCTATCACATGTAAATTGCCAGTGCCATTTGCAGAGAAACAACCCTACACAATGATGTTGCCACCTCCAAACTTTATAGTAGGAATTGTGTTTTTCAGCAAATAGGTGGTGCCATCTTTCCTCCAAACATGGCTACGTGAATTTCGTCCAAACAATTCAATTTTCAACTCGTCTGTCCAAAGAACATTTTCCCAGAATGTATCAGATTTATCTTTATGTTCATAAACAAATTTTAAATGGGCATCTCTATGCCTTTTAGTCAACAGTGGAATTTTTCTAGGAGAGCATGACTTCAGTTCATTCCTATGAAGTTCATTGCTGATTGTTCATAGTGTAACACTAGTCCCTAAAGCTAACAAATCTTCTTGCAACTCCTTTCTGATGATCATTGCGTTTTTTTTTTTTTTGATACTTCACTTCATTTTTCTTAAAGATCTAGGGAAAATCTTGCGTGGTGCACCGGATCTTATTCTGTTTTCAACAGTTCCCGATTTTTTATATCTTTGAATAAATGAAGATATGGTTGAAAATGGAATACAAAGAGTCTCTGATATTTTCCTGTAACTTTTACCTGTTTTCCACTGTTCAATAATTAAGTTTTTCACTGAATTTGTGAGTTCTTTACTTTTCGCCATTATTACGACACTACTTTATGTTGTCTCAGTGCTGAATGAAGAAGCTAGTGTTTTGACACTTAAAAATGACCACTGATAAGATTTTTGGAACAAACGAGAAAGTTCTAGTAAAAAAAGAAATTATTTTAACAGTATTTTGTGGCATAGAAACTCATAAATTTATTCTGTACGAATACTTTTGTCACCCCTAAATATTTATAATTGTATATAAGTTCATTAGTTACTATAATTTATTAGTTTCTTTTGCATATTCTTAGTTTATGCATGTGTATGCAAATATAGTATTGGTATATCCCATTTATGTTCATTAGAAATTAAATAAATAAAGTATTTTGACATGTACGAATATTTATTTCCCCCCACTGTATATATGTGTCTTTATTGCCCACAGTGGGCTAAACATAGAGGGAACAAACAAGGACAGACAAAGGGATTAAGTCGATTACATTGACCCCAGTGCATAACTGGTACTTATTTAAATGACCCCGAAAGGATGAAAGGCAAAGTCAACCTCGGTGAAATTTGAACTCAGAACGTAACGGCAGATGAAATACTGCTAAGCATTTTGCCCGGTATGCTAACGTTTCTGCCAGCTTGCTGCCTTTATATATGTGTGTATATGTGTACATACACACATGCGTATGTGCACTCACACACACAGTAAGATAGCAAAGCTGGCGTTAATGATATACAAATAAAATGTTTTCTGGATCGTGTGTGTGTGTGTGTGTGTGTGTGTGTGCGTGCGTGCGAGTGTACATATGTGTGTGTATGTGTGTGTGCATGCCCACGTGTGTATGTACGTGTGTGTGTGCACACACATGTATATGTGAGATAGAAAGATAGTGAAAGAGAGGAAAAGAGAGTAGAACATACAGTAGAATCAAGATAAAAATGAATGACAAAGAGAGACAGTGGGGTGGTGGGAGAGATCTTCAGAGGTTGTGAATCTTGCAAAAGTGAAAAGAAAAACCAAAAAAGATAAAAAGAAAAAAAAAGAAAAACAGGAGAAAAAAAAACCCCAGAAGACCTGACTAGATTAGAATGGGGAGAAAGCAGAACAAATTTGAAGTAAATAATATTCCAAGGTGAATGAAAAAGAATGTCAACTGAAAATTAGAATGGAAACCCAGAGGGGAAATAAAAAGTTCATCTACAACATAAAATGTATTTTATATTTTGGGTGTAGGGGGAGGCATGATAGATAGTGGCAAGAATTTCTGGAACATGCTAGTATGACCCCCACCATCCTCTCCACTCCCCATTCAAAATAGCAGCCTTTTTATTTATTCTTTTTTTTCCTTCTCACCAACTGTCTCACCTTTGCCGCTATCATTTGACAGCATGTATTTCCCTTCTCTTGTCACGCTGTATAATGACGTGACTTTGGTGTTCCTTATTTTCTTGTCCTATTTCCAGACACTCTAATCACCAAGTTTTCAAAAAAAAATTACCTAGTTTGACTTCTCTTTCCTCTTCTTTCTTTTTTCCTTATTTTCATTCTTCTCTCTCCTTCTTTTCACCATTCTCTTTCTTTCTTTTCTCACTTCTGTCTCATTCTTTTCACCCTCCTTCCTTTATTATGGTCAGGAGTAATTCAAAGGAGATTTGGTTGTTATTTCTAGAAAGCTAAACAAACCTGTCAAGGATCAATCTCACATTGCTGCTGTGGTTGTTAAATCATCCTCTTGTTAAAGATCTTATCAAATAGATCAGGGGTTCCCAACCCTATTTTGCTTCTGGACCCCCTGAGAGCTATCTTATCATCTGTGAACCCCATGTATGCACATGTAAATTTTTGAAATAAAATATTTGTTTATAGGTTAGTAAAAACTAACAATGAAACAATTTTTTTATATTCATAGCATAAATTCTAAATACAAATCTTGAAAATTTCAATAAATACTGGTACCTCTCCTAGTAAACAAAATTTATATATGGACCCACAAATTACAACTTTTTACTCGTGGATCCCCTTAAAAAGCTTCTGTGAACCCCAGTTGGGAACCCCTGAAATAGATCAATGACAAAAAACTGAACCATTTCAACTAAACAAAGCATTCATTTAAATAGCATTTCTAACAAAAGCTTTTCTGTCTTTCAATTAAGCTTAAAGTTTTCAGTCTGTCTTGGGAATGCATTTTCTGGCCTCATTAGGATCAATTACCATATTGGAATTCACCCGTTTATAACAGTTTCTTTGGAAGCCAATGATCTGGCATATGAACTACCATCTATGATCTGCCTAGCTTTAACATTAACCATAAAGAGTGAGAGCAGACAGGCCTAGACAGAAGAGAATGGTGTACAACAATCTGTAAGGGTTTTAAGACATGTGTGAGGCATACAAAATGCAGAGTGACTGCAGCTATGCATTGCAGACATGTTAGAAAGGAAAATGTCATTATATCTCCTGTTATTTGCCTGCATTCCTTGTCTACATTGTCAAAGATACTTCTGTGCAATAGATTGCAGGAACTAGCCATCCATGCACTCATAATACCTGGTCACACTAAGTTGGTCAAATTGTTCTCTTTGGATTGAAGGACAAATAATATAATATTGTCTTTATTGTGGAACGTTTCTACCAGTTCTCTATATTCATCTTTCTGTAACTTGAGGGTAACAGAGGGTTACAATGAAGATGTGCGGCTTAGTGGTTAGGGTATTCAGCTCACAATCGTATGGTTGTGAGTTCGATTCTCAGCAGTGCATTGTATCCTTGAACAAGACACTTTATTTTATGTTGCTCCAGTTCACTCAGCTGGTAAAAATGAGTTGTACCTGTATTTGAAAGGGCCAGCCTTGTCACATTCTGCATCATGCTGAATCTCCCTGAGAACTACATTAAGGGTACGCATGTCTGAGGAGTGCTCAGTCACATGCATGTTAATTTCATGAGCAGGCTGTTCTGTTGATTGGATCAACTGGAACCCTCGTAGTCATAACTGACCGAGTGCCAGTGCAACTTGATGGTGCACCTTCACACATCTTTACCATCATCCTCCTTTTCTAACTCAGGTAATCCCAAATCTACCTTACAGCAAGACACCTGATCATACTTTAACTCTTCATCACCTGGCATAAAGCTGCCTTCCTCAATACTACTCCCACTCCAGATGAGGAGCTTTGTCTTATAAGTTACTTGCTGACCTCACAAGTGCTGGTACCATGTAAAAAGTACACAGTACACAGATTGCTCTGTAAAGTGATTGGTATTAGGAATGGCATCCAACTGTAGAAACCATGCCAAAGCAGACACTTGAATTTGATGTAGTCCTCTGGCTCACCGGTTTCTGTTGAACCATCCAACTCATGCCAGCATGGAAAACAGATTTTAAATGATGATCTAATATTAAGTTAAAATAAGGTAGTGAGCTGGCAGAATCATTGCCATGCCAGGCAAGTACCGGTTGAACATCGGGGTTGATGTAATCAACTTAACCCCCCTCAAAATTGCTGGCCTTGTGCCAAAATGTGAAACTAATATTAAGTCAAAATTTCAAATCATATAGTATCTACTGTTTTAAAGACAGTGAAGGGTTTGTTGAAGGAGGTTTGGTTACTGTTACATTCAAGGTACATAGTCTGTTGATTAGGGCATTGGGATGATGGTCATAAGGTCATGAGTTCGATTCCAGGCACTTCATTTTACATTACTTCAGTCTACACAACTGTGGAGGCATGTGGCTTAGCAGTTAGGGTGTTGGTACTAACGTAGCTAGAGTGTGTGCTACCCAGGGCGGTCCTTCTGCTTGTGCCCCCCTCTCCCCACGGACCCCACAAAAAAGATATATTGCCTACAGTAATAGCCTACAACAGGATGAAAAATGCCACCCCTACCTCCCCCCACTAGCTACACTAGTGGGTGTTGGACTCATGATCGTAAGATTGTGGTTTCAATTCCTGGACTGGGTGACACATTGTGTTCTTGAGCAAAACACTTACTTTCAAGTTGCTCCAGTCCAATCAGCTGGCAAAAATGAGTAATCCTACAACAGGCTGACATCCCATCCAGGTGGGGAATATATACACCATGGAAACCAGGAAACTGGCCCTTATGAGGCGGCATGACTTGAAAAGGTAACTTTTTTTTTTTTTCCAATCTACTTAACTAAAAAGGAGTACCAGTCATGGGCTGGTGCAGCTCTTTCACACACCAGTTGGCAACCCTTGATGTTTTACTGGGTCAAGGATAGGTGCACTGTGAGACTGTCTGTGTTTTCTTGCCCGAGCGAAAACACCTAAAGCTCCACGAGGCTCCGGCAGGGGATGGTGGCGAATCCTGTTGTACTCTTTCACCACAACTTTCTCTCACTCTTACTTCCTGTTTCTGTTGTGCCTGTAATTCAAAGGGTCAGCCTTGTTACACTGTGTCATGCTGAATATCCCCGAGAACTACGTTAAGGGTACACGTGTCTGTGGAGTGCTCAGCCACTTGCACGTTAATTTCACGAGCAGGCTGTTCCGTTGATTGGATCGACTGGAACCCTCGATGTTGTAAGCGACGCAGTGCCAACCACCACCACCACCACCACCACCACCACCACCACCACCACCACCAACCACCAACTACAGGCACCTATAACAAATTAGTTCAAATTCCACTAAGGTCAACTTTGCCTTTCATCCTTTCAGGGTTGATAAAATATGTACCAGTTATACACTGGAGTTGATGTAATTGACTTACCCTCTTCCCCTGTCAATGGTATCATTATCATTACTATTCTGTTGCTAGCATCCACCTGGGCCTCCCTATCTTGAGCAACCCATTCCCTCAACCTTTCCCAATCTTTATAGATGATGCCTACATACCACCCTCTCGCATTTCTCCTACCACTCTCCCATGCACTCTCACAAACCCCCACCCATTACTAACCCTCATACTTGGGTGCCACCTGGACATCTCATCACCACTATCTACCTCTTTGGAGATACCATCAATTCATTCTCAACTCTCTCTTTCTCTCTTCTACATGTGAAGAGCCATGTAACTACTCTCTACAACAAGAACCTGTTCTACCCAAACCTCCACCCTCATACCTCAACCACCATCTAACATAAAGATGCAACACCCCCACCCCTCCCTTGGGTTTGTAGACTTAGAGCTACATGCAGGTGACACGTTAAAAAAAAAGCACCCAGTACACACTGTAAAGTGGTTGGCATTAGGAAGGGTACCCAGCTGTAGAAATCAAACCAAAGCAGACACTGAAGAACGATGAGGTCCTCACACTCTCTGGACCCTTGTCAAACTATCCAACTCATGCCAGCAAGGAAAATGGACGTTAAATGATGATGATGATGATAACACAGTGGACTTCTTTCAGTTTCCATTAACCAAACCCACTCAAAGCTTTGGTTGGATTAGGTAGTTAGACCACCGAGAAAACGTACATTAAGATTTGTACTCCTAGATAACACTCTCCATCACATACACAATGGATTCGTTGGTCATCATCAATAGAATGCGTTTTTTATCATAAGTTTGTTCAATCAGAATTAACCTAGAGCTTAAACAACAGACGTTATGATGACAACAATGACGACGGTCATGATGATGATGATAACGATGATGAAGGCAATATTTTATCTAAGGTGCCATACAGTGGGACTGAACCCAAAACCATGTGGTTTGGAAGCAAACTTCTTAGTTACACACAACCATGCCTATGTCTGTTATTTATTTTTGATATACAGTATCGAAAAATAAATAGCAATATGAAGCAGTGTTGACCTCCTATCCAAACCATACCAACATTGAAAATATAAAACAGAAAAAAAAAAAATGGTCATTTAAAACATCAATGTTTTAATTACTGTTTTTGATGATGGTGATGATGATGATGATGATGATGATGATGATGATGAAATTCTAATGCTAACATAAACAAACAAAAAAAAGGTAACAAAAAAAAAAATTAGCAGATGGTGAGTTCTATATCACTCAGAACTTTTAGTTTTTGGATATCCTTGAATTTCA
>NC_142929.1:71380822-71418322 GCF_046866305.1 Octopus bimaculoides | reverse complement strand
TAATAATTAAAAAAATACTTAGATTCTGTACACTTATTAATATTTACATATCATATTTAGAGTAACATTGAGAATTCAGACAGAAATTAAATCAGAAAAATTCTTACTTGCGCAGTTCATTACAATAAATAGAGAGTATGGAAGATATTGTTAGAATGTGTTTATGAAGGAGAAGAGGTGAGAGGCGAAAGGTAACTTGAAACATACCACGATGAATGACACAATCAACAAGATCGTTTAAGCTCTAAATGATCAAGTTGAAATCTGTCGTCAAAATCTGCTCAAAACACCCTCTATCTTATAATTTACGACGCTAATTTCAACCAATTGAATCTCCTGCTTCCATCACATTCCTGCCTGAGTTGCTTATAACTCCAGGTGACTCTAATATGACTATTATTTTTTCTGTTTTATAATCCAAATGTTGTGGAGGCGCAATGGCCCAGTGGTTAGGGCAGCGGACTCGCGGTTTCGATTCCCAGACCGGGCGTTGTGAGTGTTTATTGAGTGAAAACACCTAAAGCTTCACGAGGATCCGGCAGGAGGTAGTGGTGAACCCTACTGTACTCTTTCACCACAACTTTCTCTCACTCTTTCTTCCTGTTTCTGTTGTGCCTGTAATTCAAAGGGTCTGCCTTGTCACACTGTGTCACGCTGAATATCCCCGAGAACTACGTTAAGGGTACACGTGTCTGTGGAATGCTCAGCCACTTGCACGTTAATTTCACGAGCAGGCTGTTCCGTTGATCGGATCAACTGGAACCCTCGACGTCGTAAGCGACGGAGTGCCAACAAATCCAAATGTTAGTGCCTGTGTTTTCACTGCTTACATGTATACGTAGCAAAAAGAAGTATTTCAAGTATGGGAGCCCACGATAAACCTTCATCAATCCGTTGAATCGTTTTCTTTTGGGTTTTGAAAGTAGTCAAATTTTGTTTGTTTATATCAGCAACACTAGCCAATGAATGTGAGCTGTATATTAATGTCGGTTTTATTTAAGATTTGTGGAATATAGCAATTGGTTGGTGCTGGGATTGTACAGTATGTGAAGTAGTTTGGTGAAAGCTGTCAGGATTTTTATGTGAAATCATCAGAGATTGTCAAGACTGGTATTTGGTATTGTTGTGAAGGTTCTATCTTTTATCTTTTACTTGTTTCAGTCATTAGACTGCAACCATACTGGGGCATAACTTTGAATAGTTTAGTCAAGCAAATTAACTCCAGATATATATTCTTTAAAGTCTAGTACTTATTCTATCAGTCTCTTTTTGCTGAACTGCTAAGTTACAAGGTTGTAAACAAACCAACACCAATTGTCTAGTGGTGGTGGAGGACAAAGACAAAGACAGAACCCATACACACACACGAATGCACATGCACACACACATACATAAGGAACTTCTTTCAGTTTCTGTCTACCATATCCACTTACAAGGCTTTGGTCAGCTTCAGGATATAGCAAAAGACACTTTCCCAAGATGCCACACAGTGAGACTGAACCTAGAACCATGTGGCTGGGAAGCAAACTTCTTACCACACAACCATGCCTGATTATGAATTGTTCATAATCAAAGAGAGTAATACTGCTTTCTACCGATGTATAATGTTTGATTTTTGTTAGTGATGTTGAAAGAGGTTAAGTTGAGGATTGTACTCAAGGTCTCTCTTCTCAGAATCTGTATGTCTCTGAGATGAGATGTTTAGGTTGTATATAGATGATACAAGACACTACCCACTTCCACAAGATGCTGTTCTTTTCTTTTCAACAGATAGCGTTCATCCTTCCCTATCCTTTACCAATATCCTAGCCATGTATTATTTTTTCTCCTCTTTCTTTCTTAAAGTAACTTAGTGCAAGTCTAACATCTAGGAAAGCATACTGGTGCTGGTTACTGAGGAAAGGGAGTGACTTAAAAGTGATGATTATTAACAATTGTTTCTTATTTCTTTATTGCCCACAAGGGGCTAAACATAAAAGGGACAAACAAAGAGATTAAGTTGATTAGATCAATCCCAGTGCGTAACTGGTACTTAATTTATCGACCCCGAAAGGATGAAAGGCAAAGTTGACCTCGGTGGAATTTGAACTCAGAACGTAACGGCAGATGAAATACTGCTAAGCATTTCACCTGGTGTGCTAACGTTTCTGCCAGCTCACCACCTTAACAATTGTTTCTGTCACCTTTCAGATACTGGAAGTGAAAGTGATGTGACTGATAAGAGACATCATTTGGAAGATGTGACACACTGTAGAGTGTTTCCAAATATCTGAACAGATTCCTATTGAGAGAGAGTTTTGAGGATTCTGGAGTGGTTAGGAGCTAGCCCTGGAGTGTACAATTTTAAGGTGAAAAAATGAATGCCATCATGAAACAAAGGTAGGTTTAGAGATTGAAGGATGAAGGGCAAAGTCAACCATGACAGAATTTGAACTCAGAATGTAAAGACAGATGAAATGTCGCTAAGCATTTTGCCTGGCATGGTAATGATTCAGCCAGCTCACCACCTTATTCTGAGAAAATATTAGTATTCAATATGTGATAGATATTCTAAAATAAAATGTCAATAAAATTGATTAGCAAGGAAGATTACATTACAGTCTTTTGATTGGTATTTCAAAATATGAATTCAATAATTTACAGAGTGAAATTTATCTACTCTCTCATTTTTTCCATCTCTAGACTCTTTTTTTCTCAACCCTGTCATTGCCTGCTCTTCTTTTCTGCCTCAGTTATAGGATCCACTTTAAAGTGTTGGTCTTGTAAGTTATGAGGTGATCATCACTAGTGCTGGTGTCATGAAGAAAAGCACTCAATACACTCTGTAAAGTTGTTGGTATGAGAAAGGGTATCAAGCCAGAGAAACCTTGCCAAAGTAGTCATTGGAGTAAGGTACCACCCTCCAACTCATCAGATCCTATATAAATACAACCATACAACCCATAGTGATATGGAAGCTGGACATTAAATGATGATGATGATGAAGAAGAAGAAGAAGAAGAAGAAGTACCTTATAGATTAGTTTGGACCAAGTAATTTTGTCTGAAAAAGTAAAATAATATACACTCCCATTTCAAAGAATACTCAAAATTTACGTCCTTTCCTAAATATGGTATGAAGATTTTAAAGATAATATTTTAATAATTAATGCTTTCCCAAGTGTAAAATCACATCAACAATGTAGAGTCTTTTCTAACAGCTTTCACATTAGGCCTTATTACTCTGCCAAGACATATTCTTCAAACATTAAGTGTTGAAAATTACAGATTCCACCTCAGCACCTTAAATGTGAATTTATTTATTTTTTATTTTGAAATTAGCAAAATCAACTGTAATTAGTACTGTAATAGTTGTTCTTGAATTATATCAAGCTGGTTTAATGGCAAGATTGGAGAGATTTTCTGGAACACTTCAGAAAAGGTCAGGTAATTCCTAAACCTAGTAGCACCTTTAATCAATTCCTTGATTAGACAAATTAGATAGTATCTGCTATGGAAGGCTGTTAGGGACATAATTTTTTTTTTTTTAACTTAAGTTAGTTTTAGTTATTTTTTAAAGTCAGTTAAAGGACTTCAACATTTAGAATTAAAGAAAAAAAATCAAATATAAATAGGGAGAGAAAAGGTCATTAAAAATAAACTGAATAATGACAATTCATCATCGTTATCACTGTATTTGTATTAATGTCCATTTTAACCATGCTAGCATACGTTAGGAAAGTCTGTGATATGATACCCCAGAATCAATAAATAAGTGCAGGCATGGCTGTGCAGTTAAAAAGCTTGCTTTGTAACCATATGGTTTCAGGTTCAGTCCCTCTGTGCAGTACCTTGGGCAAGTATCTTCTACTATAGCTCTGGACCAACCAAAGCCTTGTAAATGAATTGGGTAGATGGAAATGTGTAGAAGTAAAAACACCAAAATATTACAATTCTGAAAAGTCATGATGGAGAATGGTTATCCATACTCTTTCGCTAAATGTCAGGACATCACTGGACCACCTAACAAAACCCACGCATCCAGTTTTTTGAAACTGCCAGATTTTAATAAAAATGCAACTGCTTCAATCTACTGTGTGATACATGGGGAGAGATTGAATTTATGATTATCACACTCTGGACCTTCCCTGAGGAGGTTCCTAGCTAAAAACAGGCCAAAACTAAACAGCACCACATATGCATTACCCAAGTGATCAATCAAAGATGAAAATATACATGTGCAGTCCTACATGGGGTATAAAATCACATGTAGCAAATGTAATGAATTCTACATCAAAAGTACCATGAAACAAGTCCACATACAGGTTAAAGAACATCTCTATGCTAATGCTTCTGTCAAAAAACACCTATGGAAATGCCACGTCCAAATTTCTGTTTAAGCTACAAAAAGAAACACTGGGAATTTGAGGATACAGGTAGCTGTTTTAATTAACAAGTACAGCCTGTGAATAAATAACAGATGAGAGCTGCATGCAGCCTATTGGCTACTATAGTAACACAAAACCACTTTTCATATACACACACAACACAGAACAGAAAAGTCAGCTACTAACACTTTTTCTCTGTGGATTTCCTGATTTCTTGAAGAAGGGCTCATAACCCTAAAATATTGAAATACCAAGTAACAGTACTAAACATCAACCTGTAATTTAAAATTTGTTTAACTTGCTTTATTTTGGCTTTAAAAAATATTTGAAACATGTGTGTATATATGTGTCTTTGTGTTTGTCTTGTCATTGCTTGAAAACCAGTGTTGGTTTGTTTACATCCTTGTAACTTAGTGGTTCAGCAAAAGAGGCTGATAATGGAGGCATGTGGCTTAGTGGTTAGGGTGTTGGACTCATAATCATAAGATTGTGGTTTTGATTCCTAGACAGGGTAATGTATTGTGTTCCTGAGCAAAACACATCATTTCACATTGCCCCAGCCCACTCAGCTGGCAAAAAGAAGTAATCCTGCGATGGACTAGCATCCTGTCCAGGTGGGGAATATATACACCTTGAAACCGGGAAGCCAGCCTTTATGAGTCAGCATGACTTGAGAAGGTAACTTTACTTTACTTTTAGTAGTTAAGGTGTTGGACTCATGTTCATAAGATTGTGGTTTTGATTCCTGGACCGGGCGACACATTGTGTTATTGAGCAAAACACTTCATTTCATTATTTACATTATTTACATTATTTACATTTTGACGGATTTTGTCCTCATCTTATTTGTTGTTAACACAACGTTTCGGCTGATAATTCCTCCAGCCTTCATCAGGTGTCTTGGGGAAGTTTTGAACCTGGGTTCTCATTCCTAAGGTATCTTTTGATGTTGTTATTAGTTTTATTATTATTATTATTCAGGTCACTGCCTGGAATCGAACTCAGAATCTTGGGGTTAGTAGTCCGCACTCTTAACCACTACGTCATATGCCCACGGGCATATGACATAATGGTTAACAAACAAGATGAGGACAAAATCCGTCAAAATGTAAATAATGTACATAATTCCTCATCTCTTGAATATAGAACTGTACTTCGTTTCATGTTGCTCCAGTCCACTCAGCTGACAAAAAGGAGTAATCCTGTGATGGACCGGTATCCTGTCCAGGTGGGGAATTTATAAGCCACGAAACCGGGAAACTGGCCCTTATGAGGCAGCATGGCTTGAGAAGGTAACTTTTTTGTTTTTTAAAGAGACTGGTAAAACAAGTACTAGGCTTTAAAAAATAAGTAGTAGGGCTAATTAGTTCAACTAAACACTTCCAGGTGGTGCCTGAGCATGGCTGCAGTCTAATGACTGAAACAAATAACAGATAAAAGAGATGTTCTCTCTTCTCTCTGCACTACCCATAGCCTAACCAGCCTAATTCATCACCTCTTTCCTTCTCAAAGTAACGTAAAGCAAAAGTCTAGCTTTAATGAAAGCACACTGGTGATTACTGAGGAAGGAGAATGATTAAAGGGAGATGATTATTAACAATTGTTTCCATCACCTCTAAGATACTGTGAGAGCAATAAAACAGTAGATCGTACTATATGTATCTGCTCTAAATATGATGCACAGATTGCTACTTTGAACTAATACAGCTTCTGTTGTTAGTAATAAAAATATATATGATAGGTTTTCAGTTTTTTTCTCCCAACCCACTCACAAGAATTTGGTGTGTCCTGGGCTATAGTGGAAGATACTTGCCAAAGGTGCTGTATACTGTGATTGAACCAGAAGCCATGTGGTTGTGAAGTGAACTTCTTAACCATATGGCCACGCCTGCTTATCTGAGCTAAAGAGTTGTGTTGTGTATTGTGTGCTTGTGTGTGAGAGAGAGAGAGGGGGAGAGAGAGAGGGAGAGAGAGAACGAGAGAGAGTGTGTATGTGGGTGAGAAAAAGAAAGTGTGAGAGAGAGAGAGAGTGTGCGTGTGTGTGTGTGTGTGTGTGTATGTGTGTGTGTGTGTGTGTGTGTGTCTGTCTGTCTTTGTATCTGTATTTGTGCCCCATCACCACTTGACAACTGGTGTTGGTGTGTTTACATTCCTGTATCTTAGCGATTCAGCAAAAGAGACTGATAAAATAGGTACCAAGCTTAACAAAAGAAAATAAAGGTACAGGGGTTGATTCATTTGACTAAAAACTCTTTAGGGTGGTGCCCCAGCTTGGCTGAAGTCTAATGGCTGAAACAAGTAAAAAAATAAAAGATATATGTAGTGTATATACATATATGTGGTGCGTGTTTGTACTTCCTTGTCTATCACAACAGTCGTAAATGAGCATCACTGTTATACAAGCAGTATTGTTTGTCAAGCTTTCCACAGAAAACTTATTGCTTTGCTTAGTAACAAATAAGGGTTGGTGACAGGAAGGGCATCTAGCCGTAGAAAATTCGCTTCAACAAATTCTGTTCTGACCCATGCAAGCATGGAAATCTGAACATTAACCCTTTAGCATTCTGATTATTCTGTCAAATGTATTGCGTATTTATTCAGGTTGTTTTGAATTAATCAAACATTGCAGTTCTATATTTAAGAGATGAGGAATTATGTACATTATGCACATTATTTATATTCGACGGATATTTGTCCTCAACAAGATGAGGACAAATATCCGTCGAATGTAAATAATGTAAATAATGTAATCAAGCATTGTCTTGTAGCTTCAAGATTTCAATGGTGCATATCCTGTTATTCTTTTACTTGTTTCAGTCATCTGACTGCAGCTGTGCTGGTGCACCGCTATTAATTAAACTAAGCAACCCCAGAACTAATTCTTTGTAAGTCTAGTACTTATTATATCGGTGACTTGTGCTGAACCGCTAAGTTACAGGGATGTAAACACACCAACATCTGTTATCAAGCGATGGTGGGGAAAACAAACACAGACACACAAACACATAAATATATATATGCATATATATATATATATATATATATATATATATATATATGTATATATATATATATATATATATATATATATATATATATATATATATATATATATATATATACGATGGGCTTCTTTAAGTTTCCGTCTACCAAATCCACTCACAAGGCTTTGGTTGGCCCAAGGCTATAGTAGAAGGCACTTGCCCAAGGAGCCACGCAATGGGACTGAACCCGGAACCATGTGGTTGGGATGCGAGCTTATTATCACATACCCACTCATATATTTTTAGAATGACATTGTAGGGTAGGTGTGAGAAGTTGGATCTGGTCAGTTTTAACATAAAACAATATTTGGACCGGATATGACTGGATTAAATGTTAAAGGGTTAAAATGATGGTGATAATGATGATGACGATGATGATGCACATGATGATGATGCACATGATGATGATGCACATGATGATGATGAGGATGACGACGACGACGATGACAGTGACTACAGTGACTACAGTGACAATGATGATGATGATGATGATGATGATGATAATGACGATTATAATAATGATGCTGATGGTGGTGATGGTGATGATGATAATGTTGATGATGATGACAGTGACAACAACAACAATGACCATGATGATGATTATAATGATGGTGGTGATGCTGATGATGATGATGATATCTGCCAAAGATAGGTCACTCGGCAGAATTATTAAAGTATCAGATACATCTTGTGGGAATTACTCTAGTTCTTTGTGTCATGAGTTCAAATCCCACTGAGCTCACTTCTGACTTTCATCCCTCTGGGGAGATGTTCACACTAGTGCTTGGAAAATAAATAGTAATACAAATTCTATCAAATTCATGTTAATGTATTTTTTTTAAAGAATTGTGTATGTATATGTTTAGATGCCTTGTTGTGTGTTTGTATGTATATGTCATTTTGTTTTAGGTTCATGTCAGCATGTGGGTGTGCTTGGGAAGTCTGGTAGGTAAAGAGCTTTAACAAAGGAAAGAAAGCACACACACACACACACAAAATGTATGTGTGTGTGAGATAGTGATAAAGAGAAAGGGAAAAAGAGGGAGAGAGAGGGCTGGTATCTTTTTGTTTTGATGTTGTGCAATGGTTGCAAATAAGTATTCTTTTCTTTTCTACTCCAGGCACAAGGCCCGAAATTTTTGGAGAGGAGGCCAGTCAATCAGATCAATTCCAGTATGCAACTGGTACTTAATTTATCGTCCCCGAAAGGATGAAAGACAAAGTCAACCTTGGTGGAATTTGAACAAAATAAGTATTACCATGAAAGCAATGTTATTCATTACCGATCTTCTGTGAAAATATGTCCAGCCACATGGAAATATTACTTAGCTTGGAAACAGGTGAGTGTTGGCAACAGGAAAGGTCTCTGGCTGCAGAAAATCTGCCTCAATAAACTCTGTCCAACCCATGCTAGCATGGTAAAGTGGACATTAAAACATCGATGAAGATTGTGATGATGATGATGATGATGAAGATGACACCAACAATGATGATGATAATGGCGTCGATGATGATGATGAGACACAAGGCCAGAAATTTAGCAGGAGAAGAACAGCTTATTAAATCTGCATCTGCATTTGATAGGTAATTTATTTTGTAGACCCAGGAGTGGGTGAAAGACAAAGCTGATTGCAGTTTGAATTTGAACTAAGAATATAAAGTGTTAGATGAAGCACATTAATATCATGAATATATATATATATATATATATCATCATCATCATCATCGTCGTCGTTTAACGTCTACTTTCCATGCTAGCATGGGTTGGACGATTTGACTGAGGACTGGTGAACCAGATGGCTACACCAGGCTCCAATCTGATTTGGCAGAGTTTCTACAGCTGGATGCCCTTCCTAATGCCAACCACTCTGAGAGTGTAGTGGGTGCTTTTACATGCCAACTGCACAGAAGCCAGTCCAGCGGTACTGGCAACAAACTCGCTCGAATGTCTTTTCACGATACTACCAGTGATTTCACCAACCATCCTAGCAGATTATACAACCAAACTAAAACACTTTAAAGCCTTCCTGATCACCATCATTAAGGGAGACTTCAATGCAGTCAGCATTTCCTGATTTTCAATAAAAAAAAAAGAGGTTAAACAGAACCATAAGTAAACTCCCTTTACATCCAAAACAACCCATACCAATGCATGTGCATTCCTCACCAAGCCAAAGTTCAATAATTTTCTCCAGACATCACCCCTTCTGCTCTCACACTTAGCTATGGTAGCCACTTGGCAGACAAAACCCCCAAACTTTCCTCAAACCACTTAGCAATCATCACAATACACGCACATCAATGAAGAAAACAAAAACACTTTTGCAAACTTCAAACAATACAAGAAACAAAAGAAAAAGACGAATAAAACCCAATAGAACAAGATCAATTAAGAAACCAAATCATGGTTTCCAGAATTCAACAAGACTATCACCAATACAGACACTGCAGTATGTACATACAACAAAATAATTACAGACACATCCCAAAAGGCAATATAAAAAAAAAATACAACCCAGTAACGCACAAGAAACAGCCAGCTTCATAAAAACCAGAGACACTCTCAAACACAATGCACCAACGCCGCACACACAGCTGAAATAAAGCTCAGCATCAAACAACTAAATAAGGAAATTAAGAAGATAATAAACTCTAGAGAAAAAACATACAAGAATGGTAAACATCTGTATCTAACATAAACTACAAAAGAATCAGTAAAATACTGTATAAAGTAATTAGTAGCATCAATAACAATGGTCACACTGCATGTCATAGTAACCTCAAATAATTATAACCACACTGCGACACCAAACAAATACCCTTATTAGATATTGCTTGAAAATCAGCCACAAAAGCCACACAAAGAAAACAGAAATATCATCATCATTTAATGTCCACTTTTTCCCAGCTTGCATTTGCCAGATGAGAATATGTTAAAATTTTTTTTTTTTTTTTTACTTACGGCTGGATACTCTTCCTATTGCTAACCATCCACTTTTCAAAGGGAGGTGATTATCTTCCAATCAATTGAACAGCAAACATTAGAAGACACTTGACCAAGTGGAACTGGACGCAAAACCACATGGTTGGGAAGTCAATTTCTTAAGCCTCATTACTCATGTCCAAGCCTCTTCATCTTGATGAGCGCGGAGGGTGCTGGTACCTGAGGTGGCTGTTCAGGCTAAAGGTAGCATAGAAGAGCTGGGGAGGGGGCAATTTATTGCAGGGTAGGGTTGGTGGATGATGAGGAAGTATGAATTGCTCTTTGCATCTTCAATGTTTGATCTCTGTCTCTTGACATCTGTTATTTTCCATCTGGTCCATTCCCTTGACAATGACATGCCACCACTGAGCGGTCCTTAGCAATTGTCTCCCAGGTATTTGGGAATACCAGGGGCCTGTGCCCATATAATATATTGGGTCATCCCATAAATAATACATTTTTTTATACTTCTTTTATTTTTCAAAATTAAGATGACCAAAGTTATTTTTTAATCTAAAATATACTCTCCTTCATTTTCTACAATACTCTTCTACCTATTTGATAGACTTGCAAGGCCCCTCTTCCAAAATTCACTTGTCCATGACGAAAAATACTCCTCCAGTACTGTTTTGACCTTGTCTACAAGAATTCATATTTTTTCCGTCCAAATGATTTTGAAGACTATAGAATAAACAATAATCAGATGGGGCAATGTCCAGCAAATATGGTGGGTGAGGCATTGTTTCCCATTCAAACTGCTCCAGTCTTTGGAATGTCACCCTCACTGAATGTGGCTGAGTATTATCCTGATGGAAGAACACTTTTTGTCTTGAAACTAAAGATAGTCGTTTTTCTTCTAGCGCTGACTTAAGCTGCTCAAGCTGCTTGCAGTAGATCTTTGTTATTGTTTGCTTTGGGTTTAAAAGTTCAAAGTGGTTTAAACTTTTCATATCCCACCAAACAGATAACAACACCTTATGTGGGTGAAGACCTTTAACCTGGGGTGCCAGTGTTTCTCCTTTCCCTACCCACTGTCTTCGGCGCTTGACATTTTTTATAGAGAACCCATTTTTCATCCCCAGTCACTATACAATCCAGAAAAGGTTCGTTTGTGAGACGTGACCGCAAAGAAGAGCACAAATTCACTCTCTGCACATGATTAGACTCTGAAAGTTTGTGAGGAACCCATTGACCCAATTTGCTGACTTTTCCATGGGCATGCAGGTGTCAATGAATGGTTGAATGACTAAATCTAAGTTTCTCTGCTAGTTCCTCAACAGTTACGATGGGATTTTGTTCCATCAGGGTTTGCAGAACATCCTTGTCGAGTTCTACAGATCTTCCAGGACAAGGCTTGTCTTCTAGGCTGTAGTTTCCAGCTCAGAATTTCTGGAACCATTTTTGACACTGGCTTATGCTTATTGTCTGATCCCCATATGCATTAATATCCCTTGCACTTTCTATTGCATTTTTGCCTTTATTGAACTCATAAAGCCAAATATGCTGAATATGCTCCTTTGTCATTTCCATTACAGCTTGGAAAAACTAGCTGTTAAAATCGAACTGCACTCTTCAAAACTTGCACTAAGAATAAGGATAAGGTAAAATTACTACCTGCTGCGTTTATAGCAAGTTGATGCAGGTAGTTTATCCCGTCAACTGCATTATTTATGGGATGACCCGATTTATATACATCATCACCACTTAACATCTGTCTTCTATGCTGGCATGGGGTGCACAGATTGATAAAATCTGACAGCCCAGCATGTCTACTTTGGTGTGGCTTCTAAGACTAGATGTCCTTCCTAATGCCAAAAAATGTACAGAATGTACTGAGTGCTTTTCTTTTGTGGGTACTGGCACTAGTGAGGTCACCAAGTGATTCCTTTAACAAGACCAGTAAGCTGAGCAGGGATGTAGTGTTGAATGAGGTGTCCCCTCTCTCTCTCTCTATATATATATATGTATACATTATATAGGCATAATATAGGTTGGTGTTAGGAAGAGCATCCAAAGTAGACAATGGAATACAGTGTAGTACTTGGCTCATCAGAGCTAGCCAGCCAGTATGGAAGAACTTTGGCTGGCATACGGTGATAGTGGATAACTGCTCCTGGTGAAGTGTGAACACATAGAAATCATGTGATCTAAAAAATCCACTGCTGGTGCTGGACATTTTTTGTCTACTGGTGAGATTTCTGTACTTTTTAGTGAGATACATCTATATGAGATGCTTTCTGAAGATGTATTGCAATGTTCTTAAAGTATCTTTTATCTTTTTCTTGTTTCAGTCATTAGACTGTGGCCATGCTGGGGCACTGCCTTGAAGAATTTTTAGTCAAATGAATTAACCCCAGTACTTATTTATTTTGTTAAGCTTGGTACTTTATTCCATCGATCTCTTTGGCCAAACTGCTTAGTTACAGGGATGTAAACACACCAATAACAGTTGTCAAGCAGTGGTGGGGGACAAACACAGACACAGATAATATATCGTTGCTATTATGTTAAACTGTTGTATGTTCAAATTTGGCCAAATGCGTTTTTTTTCAATATTTATTTTTGCTTGCAATAGCTGGTTCTTTTGGTCAAACTATTGTATCTCCAACTGCTTCAGATATAGAAAATTGTCAAAGTGTAGTACAATGGTTTTGCTAGGGAATGGTGAAACTATTTTTCCATTTTTTGAAAAGTTTTGGACCTATGACACTTTTGCATAATAACGATTATTTATATATATATATATATATATATATATATATATATATATATAAAAATATATATATATATATAAATATATATATGATGGGCTTCTTTCAGTTTCAGCCTACCAAATTCACTCACAAGGATTTGGTTGATACAAGGCTATAGCAAAAGGCTCAAGATGCCACATTGTGGAACTGAACCTGGAATCATATGGTTGGGAAGCATGCTTAATACAACACAACCATTCCTATGCCTATATCCACATTTTGTACGATATAATATATATATATATATATATATATGCACTATAGAACAAAAAATGGACTATATACCTGTTATAACTTCAAGTTATTTTGGAATTAGAATTCCTTCTTCAGATCTTATTTGCTAGAGTCTCTGCTAGAAACTGTTTTCCAACGGTTTTCCTTTTTTCGGAAGCATCTCAGTAGTGGTCTCATGAAGCTTCTTCTGGAATTCCTCATGAGAAGTGCGTGAGGTCGGCTGTTTCAATCTCATGTGTGTTGTGTTGATACATCTGTGGCGCTGCTTCTAAGTTATGTGTTATACGTGCAGCTTCTCTTTTTTTTTTTTGCCCTTCCTTTTTTTTTTTGTTGTAAAACCAAGTTACAACAGGTATATAGTCCATTTTTTGTTTTATAGTGCATTGTTATACCTTTCTAAACTTTTTATTCTTTACAAACAATACACAATGCTTCAAGCGAACTACAATACTCTCTTATATATATATATAGACGCTGATGAAGGCAAAAAGGTAAAGTTTTTCATTACTTTAAGCCCGGATTGTGTGTGTGTGTGTGTGTGTGTGTGTGTGTGTGTGTGTGCGCGCGCGCACACACACACACACACACACACAACTGGTTGCCACACAGTTTTGTGTACTGAATTCATTAACAGCGCATTAGTCAACTTGGGGCTTTAGTAGTAGACACTTGTGCAAGGTGCTACACAGTGGGACTGAACCTGAAACCTCAGCTAAAATTTTTTCATACATATCTGAAATTTACTTTTTTTCATACATACATGAATATACAGCAAGACCTAACTCATATTTGAGCCACAACAAAGTTTCTTAACCTCCCATGCCTTCAATTTGAAATCACTGACCACTAAACCTATGTTGAAGGGATTGCATTCCACACCAAGAAGAAACTTGAAGCTCATAATTACCATTATCAGCTCTCGTTTTTCTGTTAATTTGGTAGAAGTGGCCAGCCAGCTGAGTGATTTTCTGCACTCTTGCAGCCTTTACCCACTCATGCACCCTGGTTTTCTGCCACCACCCACCACCCTTGGTTTTCTGCTCCCACCCACACCTCCTGGGCACGTAAAATACACCATTTCGAGTGTGGCCATCGCCAGTACCGCCTGACTGGCCCTCGTGCCGGTGGCACTTAAAACACCCACTACACTCTCAGAGTGGTTGGTGTTAGGAAGGGCATCCAGCTGTAGAAACTCTGCCAAATCAGATTGGAGTCTGGTGTCGCCTCCTGGTCCACCAGTCCTCAGTCGAATCGTCCAACCCATGCTAGCATGGAAAGCGGACGTTAAACGACGATGATGATGAACCATGACCCCTGGTTTTCTGCCCAACCCACGACTCCTGGTTTTCTGCTCCCACGTACACCCACTGATTTTCTGCCTCCACCCACACCCACTGATTTTCTGCCCCCACCCACTTCGGTTCTCCTTCTTGTACCTTCAGGGATCGATCCTGATGCTTCACCACTATTTTATCTCTCTCTAGCTTGACCCTGGTTACTCCTACTCAGTCTGATATAATGTGATCAAACATGTAGCCATGTAACTCTTCTACAACAAGAAATCTATTCTAATTCTGCTTATAATTGTATCCCTCATTTCTTAGCATAAAGCTGTCTCCCTCTCTATTATAACCCCAAGGATATTTTTTATTTGTCTCTGCAAGCTACATGGTAACCTCAATGTTGGTGCTTCAGAAAAGCACCCAGTACACTCTGTAAAGTGGCCAACATTAGGAAGGGCATCCAGCAGTAGAAACCATGCCAAAGCAGATACTGGAGCACAATGCAGTTCTTGGAACTGTCAGGTGCTGCTCAACTATCCAACCCATGCCAGTATGGGAGATGAACACTAAAAGATGATGATGATAGTCAACAAGTTATTGACAATAACACTAATAATAATTCTAAATTTTGACACAAAGCCAGCAAGTTCAGGGAAAGGGGTAAGTTGATTACAGCAACCCCAGTACACAACTGGTACTTATTTCATCGACCCATAAAGGGATGAAAGGCAAAGTCAACCTTGATGGAATTTGAACTCAGAGCGTAAAGACGGATGAAATGCCACTAAGCATTTTGCCTGGCATGCTAACGATTCTACCAGCTCACCTTTCTTCTTACACTAATAATCCTTTCTTCTAAAGGCACAAGGCTTGAAATTTGGAGGCAGGGGAGTAGTCACTGGTACTTAATTTATTGGCCCCGAAAGGATGAAAGGCAAAGTTGACCCCGGCAGAATTTGAACTCAGACCATAAAGACAGATGAAATGCTGCTAAGCATTTTGCCCTGTGTGCTAACGATGGTGCCAGCTCACTGCCTTCAGAATAATAATAACAGCAACATGTTTTACAAGACTATCAATAGATAAACAAAACAATCACTTCCTATTTTTTTACTGCCCACAAGGGGCTACACACAAAGGGGACAAACAAGGACAGACAAACGGATTAAGTTGATTATATCGACCCCAGTGCATAACTGGTACTTAATTTATCGACCCTGAAAGGATGAAAGGCAAAGTCGACCTCGGCGGAATTTGAACTCAGAATGTAGCAGCAGACAAAATACCGCTAAGCATTTCGCCCGGTGTGCTAACGTTTCTGCCAGCTCGTTGCCAAAACAATCACTTCCATTCACCTCTTGTAAGAATTATTTAATTTAAAGTAAACATATATGTGCGCGCACACACACACACACACACACACACACACATGTGAACATTGCATTATCTTTGTATTTTTTTTTTTTCATCATATTTACTTTGAAAGAAAACACTTCAGTTGTTGGTGAGCAATATTTTTTTTTATTTTCCTTTGTATAAATGCAGTGTGATTTAACTTTACACAAATAAGACTTCATTCTGTTCCTTGAACAGGCACAGCACCGTGATGTGGGTGAGTTGGTGGTGGTGGTGGTGGTGGTGGGGAGAAAATATAAACAGAAAGGGAATATACATATTATATATACATACATGTGTGTGTGTGTGTCTATATATATATTTTTATATATATATATATGTATGCATGTATGTATATATGTAAATATATATATATATATATATATATATATATATATATATATATATATATATGATGTTTGTGATTGTGAGTGGTGCATTGATCAAAATGTTAAACTTAACTTTTCAATGAATGCAGTGTGTTGACATGGTATCAGGAATCAAGTGATAGATGACCACAATATTTAGTGAATGAACAGAGAGAGAGAGCTGGAGGTGAGGCATGGAAAAAAAATAAAATAAACTAGATTGATGGAAGCCATTTCGCCTGGATTAGCGGATGAAATTAGATCAGGCAGGTTAACTAGTTTACTCTGCAGAACTGTTGCTTAATAAGGACTCAGGATTGAGTGTAGAATCCAGGTGAACTGAAGAGCTTGGCATGCCTTGAATATCATCTATCTTGTCCCAGTCTTCATTTGTAAGGGTTGGCAATGTTGGTAAAGGTACAGTCTCACATGGTGTTACGTAGACAACGTTGAAACAGATATGGAGAGGAAATGTTGCTGCTTCCTCCAAAGTGAGAATGGGTATATCCTGAAGAAGAATAAATGAAATATTATTGAGTACCAACAACAATGTGATATTCAATCATATAATAATTATATAAAGTAAGGTGGCACAACAGAAAGTTTGAAGTTATGAAAATTATGATGTTGCTGACATATATGTACATGTATGTGCACTTGTGTGTGAATGTATGTATATACGTCATTATTCAGTTTTTATTTCAAGATTTCTTGCCAATAAAGTGCTGGTTTCTAACCTAGATCCAAGGTTTCTTCATTAGAATTTCAACATCAAGAGGGTATATATGTATGTATGTATGTATATGTGCAGATTTGTATGTTTTGTTTTATGATTGTATTTTCATGCATATAGTTGCATATCTAGACATGCTCATATATACTTAAATGATAAACTTTTAGAATGTTTTACAGATTTTTATTGCTCCAGTGATAGCTTGAATCTGTATATATATAGTTGTCATTATATATATATATATATATATATATATATATATATATATATGTATATATATATACAAATAATTACAGAGGCATCAAGCTGTTAGATCAGGTTATGAAAGTTACAGAGAGGGTCATAGCCCAACTAATTAGGGAGCGAATCAATTTAGATGAGATGCAGTTTGGGTTCGTGCCAGGTAAAAGCACTACTGATGCCTTATTTCTAGTGAGACAGTTGCAAGAGAAATACCTAGCCAAGGATAAACCTCTGTACCTGGCTTTCGTTGACATGGAGAAAGCCTTTGACAGGGTCCCCCGATCCCTTATCTGGTGGTCAATGAGGAAACTTGGGATAGAAGAATGGCTAGTGAGAGCTGTGCGAGCCATGTACAGAGATGCGGCCAGTAAGGTGAGGGTTGGAAATGAGTACAGCAATGAATTCCGGGTAGAGGTAGGGGTCCACCAAGGTTCCGTCCTCAGCCCCCTATTATTTACCATAGTCCTCCAGGCAATCACAGAGGAGTTCAAGACAGGTTGCCCCTGGGAGCTCCTCTATGCTGATGACCTTGCCCTAATTGCGGAGTCACTATCAGAACTAGAGGAGAAGTTTCAGGTGTGGAAGCAAGGTCTAGAATTGAAGGGCCTTAGAGTCAACCTAGCTAAAACCAAAATCCTAATAAGTAGGAAGGTAGATAAAACACAAACCCCTTCAGGTAGATGGCCCTGCTCAGTATGTAGAAAAGGAGTAGGTAGTAACTCTATAAGATGTACCCGGTGCAAGCTATGGACACATAAGAGGTGCAGCAACATCAAAGGCAGGTTAACTAGCAAGTTAGTTTTTGTTTGTGGCAGATGTTCAGGTGCAATAAAGACTGCAAACAAACAGGAAACAACTTCTATCTCATTCCAGGGTGAAAAACTAGAGGTAGTCGATAGCTTCCGCTATCTGGGCGACCAAGTTAGTAGTGGGGGTGGGTGCGCTGAAAGTGTAGCTGCTAGAATAAGAATAGCCTGGGCAAAGTTTAGAGAGCTCTTACCCCTGCTGGCGACAAAGGGACTCTCACTCAGAGTAAAAGGCAGACTGTATGACGCATGCGTACGAACAACCATGCTACATGGCAGTGAAACATGGGCTGTAACTGCTGAGGACATACGTAAGCTCGCAAGGAATGAAGCCAGTATGCTCCGTTGGATGTGTAATGTCAATGTGAATACCCGTCAGAGTGTAAGTATCTTGAGAGAAAAGCTGAACATTAGAAGCATCAGTTGTGGCGTGCAAGAGAGACGATTGCGCTGGTATGGACATGTGGTGAGAATGGAGGAGGATAGCTGCGTGAAAAAGTGCCACACCCTAACAGTTGAGGGAACCCGTGGAAGAGGTAGGCCCAGGAAGACCTGGGCTGAGGTGGTGAGGCAAGACCTTCGTACATTGGGCCTCACCGAGGCGATGACTACGGACCGAGACCTTTGGAAATGGGCTGTGCGTGAGAAGACCCGGCAAGCCAAGTAAGATCGTTGCCAGTGCCCCTGGACTGGTTCTTGTGCGGGTGGCACATGAGATGCACCATTTTGAGCGTGGCCGTTGCCAGTACCGCCTGACTGGCTCCTGTAGGATTTTCGAGCGAGATCGTTGCCAGTGCCCCTGGACTGGCTTGTGCGGGTGGCACATAAAAGACACCATTTCGAGCGTGGCCGTTTTCGTGCGGGTGACACGTAAAAGCACCCACTACACTCTCTGAGTGGTTGGCGTTAGGAAGGGCATCCAGCTGTAGAAACTCTGCCAAATCAGACTGGAGCCTGGTGTTGCCATCCGGTTTCACCAGTCCTCAGTCAAATCGTCCAACCCATGCTAGCATGGAAAGCGGACGTTAAACGATGATGATGATGATGATGATATATATATATATATATATATATATATATATATATGCATGTATGTATTTATGCACACACATACACACATCTACATATATTCCACCAGCATTATTTTGAAGTCCATCTTTCCATTGCCAAATCTCACCTGTTTCCAAGCAACATAATATTCCCCCATGGCTGGACATGTTTTCATAGATGACTAAAACTGAAGACCACCCTATGTATGACAGTGACACTTGTTTACAACAACTGTGTGATGTCAATACATACACAGGAGTCATTCATTGTTTAATGTCTACTTTTTCATGCTTTCAAGGGGGGGACACATACACACACATGTATATAAAGAAGAGGCATCTTTTAATTTTTGTTTACCGAATCCACTCACAAGGCTTTAGTCTGCTTGATGCTGGAAGACACTAACTTAAGGTGCCACACAATGGGACTCAAACCATGTAGTTAGGAAGCACATCTCTTAATACAGCACATACACACTGTTGAATGCACCCAAAGGAAGACCACTCAACTGACAGACATGAAGTCACTCATCAATGCACTTCAACTTCTTGACCCACAGATGAGCTGTGTCCTCTCTCTACCTTTTCTACCACTATTGCAGCAGTCTCTGCTTCTCACAGCCGGTCTCATGTCACCTCCACTTAGGTACTCTTGACTCACTCATCTTTCCTCCTCTTGCCACCCTTACTGCTTTTCTTCCCACTGTCCTTTACACCTAGATTTTCCTCTTCATAATGCTGGCTCTAAAATTCCCTTCCAGCACATTGTTTACCTGTAGCTGCCAAACTGCAAGAGTTTAAGTGCAACTTTAACAATAACAGTGTCAATCTCACCAATCTTAGGACATCAAAGGCATTGTCCCTCCCTCCAGATCGAATTGATCATCATCATAATCATCACCCTCGTAGTATGTGTCTTCCTTGCTGGTATGGGCTGGATGGTTTGACAAGAGATGGTAAGCCAGAGAGCTGGTAAGCCAGAGAGCTGGTAAGCCAGAGAGCTGGTAAGCCAGAGAGCTGGTAAGCCAGAGAGCTGGTAAGCCAGAGAGCTGGTAAGCCAGAGAGCTGGTAAACCAGAGAGCTGGTAAGCCAGAGAGCTGGTAAGCCAGAGAGCTGCACCAGGCTCCATTGTCTGCTTTGGCATGGATTTTACAGCTAGATGCTCTTCCTAACATCAACCACTTTACAGAGTGTATTGGATGCTTTTTTGTAGCATGAGCACTAATGCTTTTTACGTGGCACCAGTGAGGGTCAGCAAATAACTTTCAAGGCAAAGATCTCTTGGCTGAGAGAAGGAGTGGAACTGAGGGAGGTGGGTTTTGCGACAAAAGAGAGGTTAAAATATGATAGAGGGATAGAGACAGGTACCTTACTACTCCAATAGGAAATGAAAGGAGAGGAAGGTGAGATAGAGTTAGAGAGAGAGAAATGGGTGGTATTGGAGATGCATTGAGACATACCCACAAGGAACAGTGGGGGGAATATAAATGGTACAGAGGAGATGTTTCATAGTGTGAGGGGAGAAATTTAGAGATCGGAAAGAAGTGACTGTAAATAGTGATGGCGAGAGAAATTGGAATGGGTGTGGGTGGGTTACATTTGCAAAAAAAATGATGGCTTGATTCCATACAAGAAGACAAAATGATCAAGTGGTAACCTAACAGGAGTTATGGAACTTTACACTAAAAATTATGTTTCCCTTGCAACCCTAATCATGGTGCTAAGCTTATCAAAGATGTGACTCAGGAAATCAAATTTCTTCATATTTATCTATAATGATTAAAGATTTATTCAATTTATTAAGAAATATACAGATATTAATGTTGAGCATGGTATCTATTCTGGTGCAAACTGAGTCCTTTTCTGCCTATTGGATGTGTGGTAAGGTGATAGTCATCCCTGACAGGCCAAGTTGCTGACAGAGTTACATTTTAATGATTACGTTCTAAGTGGTTATTCGTTCTATTGTGTGGAATAAAATAAAAGTTAATGTGACAATTCTTCTCTTTTACGTAATAAATCAGGGAGAAAAAAACATTAAAATATTCATTATTTTATCTTTTCTTTAAGAGAGAAGCAATGCCTGTGACCCTTTGCAGGATCTCTGAAATGGGAAGGAAGGAAGGCACATGAAGGGATACCTGACCTGAATGCTTGCAAAAGAATGGGATCCACTAAAGATGCCCAAGATGGCAATGATACAAATGTAAAATCAACAGCTAAAGATTATTGTTTCATATGCTTAGAATCTCCAGCTGATAAATTTCTTAACAATTTTAGCTGTTTTATATCAGTGATTCATTTGATTCACCTTGCCAAGAGATCATAATCTGGGTTATGATTATGAGCTGTGTGAAGGCAGCAAGCTTGAAGAATTGTTACCATGTTGGATAAAACGCGTAGCTGCATTTTGTCCATCTCTGTGTTCTGAGTTCAAATTCCACTGATGTCAACTTTCAGGGTTGATGAAATAAGTACCAGTTGAGCACTGGGGTCAATGTAATCAACTAGCCCCGTACCCAAAAAAGGGTTATGAGCTGTGTGTTGGCTAGTGAGTGACAGTCCACTTCATGCCCAGCCAATAAGTTAGAAATAATTTTATCAGTTTCAAACTAAACTATTTTACATCCATTTTACATGCCAGCATAATTGGGAATGATTGCTATCGCAGCAATGATCTGGATTACTTTATTATTACTAACTGGGAAGAAGTAGAAGAAAAAACATTTTCACCCCTCTAATTCAGGCAAACAAGAGCAATCAGAGTTATGTTCCTTGCTTGAAAGCATCTAACAAGAGTTATAAACAGATTTGAACTTAGGACCTTGTGATCAGTAGCCTAGTTCATTAATCTCATGGCTATTAAATATTGAATTGATTTTATGAAAAAGTATGAATAGATAGATAGATAGATAGAGAGATCAAGATCAAGATCAAGTGAGTGTGTGTGTGTGTGTATATATATATATATATATATATATATATATATATACAAAAAATACAAAAATGGGACAAGAAAGCAAAACATCCAGACAGTTAAGTGATACAAAAAAGGGACAGCAAAACATCCAGATAGACGATACAAAGAAAACAAGGACGGGTCATTCGGAGTTTTCTTTCTTCAGTCGAGTTCCAGATTATCTTTGCAACTTCGGCTGGTTATACTCGAGATTGCCCCAATCTGGCCAGCCCCAAGGAAAATCTAAGCTAAGAGCATTAGATTCCTTGGAAGAAAGCAGTGAATGTATACGAAAACAAGGACAGAATAAAAAACGGAGAACGTTACACAAATACAAATAACAGGACATAACAACAGGTGTCGTTCAACTAAGGATGAATTAAATTAACATATATATATATATATATATATATATATATATATATATATATATATATATATATATATATATATATATATATATATATATACACACACACACATCATCATCCTTTAACACTCGTTTTCCACGCTGGTAAGGACAGGGGTCTCACCAAGCTCCATTGTCTGTTCTGGCTTGGTTTCTATGGCCAGATGCCCTTTCTAATGCCAACCATTCCACAGAGTGTACTGGGTGCTTTTTATGTGGCATCATATACATGTGTGTGTGTGTGTGTGTGTGTGCATGTGGTTGTGTGTGTGTGTGTGTGTGTGTATTTGTTTATGTATATCGTCATCATCATAATAATCATTCAACATCCATTTTCCTTGCTAAATGAAATGGTTATAACTCGGAATCAAAACAAAACTCTCTTTGACAGCATGATGCCATGTCATGTGTAATAATAAATTAAGATTTGATAGACAAAAAAAAAATAGGGAAGAGGAAAGCAACAAGTGTAGTTGCATTTAAGCTGTATTAAGGTTTAAACTCAAATGCATTAATCTGCATTAAATGTGGTGGTGGTGGAGAGTTCTCCAGTGGTCAAGGCTGACCATTTATCTGCATCTGTATGTACAGGCCTTGGTAAGCCCTTTTTTTGAAAGACAGGCAGTTGCTCAAGTATAAGAGTCTCCCCTTTACATGTCACCCATGTTTATCCAAAGGAAAGGCTGCAACTTCAGGGCTGACCCAGTTTGGCACCAGTTTCCTCCCAGATATTGCTATCAGAATGCAAAGGATCAGAATACATTTCAAGGCATCTTGTCTGATACACTAACAGTTCTTTTAATCCATTGTTCTGGATTGGTACTTTTCGGGGTTAATAAAAAGGTTCCGTACCCCTGTTGGCACCTTGGACAAGTAAGTGTCTTCTACTATAGCCCCAAACCAACAAAAGCTTTGTGAGTGGATCAGAAACTGAAAAAGGGTAACAGAAAGTTGGCAACAGGAAGAGCCAAAGAAAAGGGATTTTCTATGACCTCTTGCCATTGAAAAATCTGTCTCAATTAACTTTGTTTGATTGCTGCAAGCACAGGAAAATGGATATTAAAATAATGTTCACATTGATGATGAAATAATGAAAGGCAAAGACAATCTTAGTAGAATTTGAAATCAGGACACAAAGTTGGAACAAATACTGCAGTGCATTCTATCCAACACTCTAAGAATTCTGCTGGTTATCACTTGAGTTAAATGTGGAAGTTCGAAATAGAATAATGGACTAAGGCTTACCTCATCAGGTACAAAACGCAAACGGTGTATAGGAGTTGACTTGCTATATGTCACCATACCACTCTTGTCAAGAGACATAACAGAAAACCTGAAGAAAGAAATCAAAACCTAATGTGTAAAGATCTTTCTGAGATACACAGTGGTGTGAGAGGGAGCAAGAGAGAGGAAAATAAAAGTGAGAGAGAAAGAGAGAAGCAAAAAAAAAAAACGTGAACAGGCAAGAGTATAGGTGAGAGGACATACAGCCTGAGTAAGAGGATGGGATCAGAAGTTTAATGAAAGCCTCGAATCCACAGACTTATGAGGCTGAAATTTATTCAGATTTTCTAGGTGTGAAGGCAGAGAAGTACAAAAGTCAGCCCTGAACAAGATGCCAGTCTGTCGCAGGGTTAACCTGAAGGTGGTACTGCTAAGTGTACTGAAGTAATGTGAATTGAAGTGCCTTGCCCAAGGGCACAACATGCCATCTGGTCCAAGAACCAAACCCATGACCTAAGAATTGTGAAAGATGCACATTAACCATTAAGCTATGGCCCTTCACAAGATTAATACAAGTTTATTGGAAGAGGTAGGACATTGTAAAAAGAAATAAGATACAAAAATGATGATGATCATCATCATCTTTTAATGTCCACCTTACATGCTGGCATGAGTTGATTGGTTTGACATTGTATACCAGTGTCTGCTTTCTACAGCTGGATTTCCTCCTTAATTTCAACCACTTTAAAAAGTGTGTCATCGTCGTCATTAAATGCCTGTTTTCCATGCTGGCAAGGGTTGGATGGATTAACCAGAGCTGGTAAGGCCAGGGGCTACACCAGGCTCTATTGTCTGTTCTGACATGCCCTTCCTAATGCCAACAAGTCCACAGAGTGCACTTTTATCGTAGCACCAGCACCAGTGCTTTTAATGTGGCAGACAGATCTTTGTGAGTACAGCAGTGCGCCAGATATCTTTAGTCCTTAGTCATCTCCTTTGTAAGGCTCAGTATCTTGCAATCAGCCTTCAATACTTCGTATGTATGGATGAGAAATTGATAAGAAGACTAAAGGATTATACAGCAAGACAGGGTACTGCTGACGAGAACCCAAGAATGTTAAGATTTTTTTTGCCAGGGAAAGGATTAATAAAAGAGCAAAAAGGGCTGGAAATCAAAGAAAATTGAAATTACAATAAATAATATATATATCAAATAAAATTTACAAGCAGAGGAAATAGAACACAGCCTTTTCTTTTTAAATTCAATGAAGTAAATATTTGAGCTAAGAACAAATCAACAGAATTATAAAAGTTAGATGATAATGATAAAATCAAATCAAATAAACATGATAATTAAGGTAATTCCTGGACATTATTGGCTTGGAGCCTCAGACTCATAGAGCTGGTTACCCGATTTCACAACATTCTCTCTGAATGGGATACCAGTCTGTTGTAGGGTTATCATGTACAGCTGAGTAGACCATAGTAGTGTGAAATAAAGTGTTTTGCTCAAGAACACAATGTACCACCTGGTACAGGAATCAAAACCATGATCTTGTGATCATGAGTACAACACACTAATCAATAAACTATGTACCTCCACAAGGTGAATAAGAAGAGAAAAAGCAATGAAGCACAAGAGAAAGAACAAAATAAAGAAAGAAAAGAATAAGAAAGATTTATCAAAACAGTAAAATTTAAATATTACTTATAAAATATTCTCCGGGTTGGTTGTAGACTAACAGATCCATTGTATGGTTGACTTTGCGTGTTTCTCTTGAAGACAAAACCCCTGGAGAAATACAAATGAAATGGTTGTGAATTTATGATTCATCTGTTTGTTTTTATATAGATTAGATGGATATATATATATTACTGAAGTACCCCCTGCCTATAGCTAAACCTTATCTATTTTGAAAATAAGGGCTCTCCTGTTATTCCACACATCTTTGAAGGCACAAAGCCAGTGGGCAATTTGTTTACAGGGGAAATGACAACACCACCAGTTGTTTTGAGAAGCACAAATGTTAACACACGCATACATGTCCTATATATGATGGCCTCCTTTCAGTTCCAATCTACCAAAGCCACTCACAAGGCTTAAGAAGTGTGCTTTCCATGTGGGGTTGAGAAACAATCTCCTCAACTCGATACAACAATAGTCTAAAATGTGGATGTTGGAAAAATGTAACAAATGTGTGGAAGTGACACAATGAATGATGTTGAGTCAGTATGGCAGTAGGCATCAAACAATGGCTGTTGAGGCTGCAGCGGATATTATTGTAAGGAGCAATGGATGTTACTCCTCTAGCTTCAACTAAACATGTTGTTGCTTAGCAACTAACCAATTTTGATCCAGAAAGTCTATGAAGAAACGTCTGCCAGCTCTGACCATCCAGTCTTATTTTTCACACAGAGTAAGTTAGGTTTGATCTAAGTGTGCTGAAAGGTTCAATAACTGTACAGAGCAGTGGTTCCCAAAGTGGGTGGTACTTGGGGGTGGGGGTGGAAAGATCAGGGAGGGCATTGAAGAAAAGAGAGGTGATAGTGGGGTGGCCAAAAGGGAGCAATGGATATAAAGAAACCAAAATAATGGGTTACTTAGGTTAAGTTTTATTTGTGATATACAGTTGATTTGAATTTGCTGCAGAACGTGGTCTATGTTTGTGGTGGTGAATTGGGTAGGAGGTGCTAGGAATGTGGCCCAGGTGCCAAGGGGGCAGCAGCTTGAAAAAGTTTGGGAACTGCTGGTGTAGAGGGCCCCACGGTTGCTAACCATGCCAAGAATTATGTGACACTCACACCACATTAGTGAACAGCTGTTGTCAGGAAATGAAACAACTTATTAAAAAGAAATTACTGGAACAATTATAAAATGGAATCCCTTGTTTTATGAGATCATGGGAGAACAGTAGAAAGCATGGAAGGATGGAGGTTTCTCTGCTGGTAACAATGATATGGTTCAGTTGTTCAATCTATTGCATTAATATGTAGGTGGCTGAGTATTCCACTTACATGTGTACCATTAACATAATTCTCAGCCAGAATCAGCCTGATGTATGTGACAGGGCTGTTCAAGACTATAGAAGAAAACACTTGTCCAAGGTACCATGCAGTGGGACTGAACCTGTGTTGCAAGCTTCTTACAATACATCCGCGCCTGCATCTACATACAAGGGAACTTTTCAATATTTTATAGTATTCAGCAATAATGTTTTCAAATAAAACAAAATTACATATAACAGTTTATGGTGTAATTCTAAATGCTTTCAGATCACGTGACATCTTTCCAAATGAAGTCAAACTCCAAAGTTTAAAAATTTCTAAAACAAAATATTAAGTTTATAAGAAGTTTATACAGACAATAACTATTTAGAATAAAGAAAGAAGACTACAGGCGAAGCTGTATGGTAAAAAAAAACTTGCTTCCCAACAAAATGGTCCTGGGTTCAGTCCCACTGCATGACACGTTGGGCAAGAGTCTTCTACTATAGCCTCGGGCCGACCAAAGCCTTTTTAAGTGGATTTCGAAGAAATCGAAACTGAAAGACCACCTCACTTCACTTGCCACATATATGTGTGTGTGTTTTTGTGTCTTGTTTGTCCCCCACCACCGCATGACAAATGGTGTTGGTGTGTTTACGTCCCCACATTTCGGCAAAGAGAGATTTTAAAAAACAAGTACTGGAGGCGATTCATTCGACTAAAAGTTCTAGCGACTGGACAATTAGGAAGCAAAGATAAATGCCAGCACAGAAAAGTCAAAACGAAAATAACGCTCGATGCGCGATTAGTATTTAACGGTGAGGGGGGAATAACTCTTGTTGCAAAAGTATCCAAGGGAAATAACTCTCAATGACAAAAAAAAATAATCCAAACGGAAATAAAATGCTTTGAGAGTTTTTTAATGTAGTGTCCTTCATTAGCCAAAGACCTGCTATGATCGAACGCTCTTATCATCAAAGAGGATCCACACCATAACCATTTTGTACATTACTGACTACATACTTCGATGTGTTTTTCCTTCTTTAAAACAGTAGGTTACTGATTCAACGGAGATTCGGCTGCTATTTATAGTTTGTCGAGCGAACCACGAAGTAGTTTCTTCATTGGCTCATTTTATGTGGTATTTTAGAAACGCTGAGAGCTGCAAATTGAACGAGGCGTCCGAGTAACCACATTTGAATGACAAGTGATCGACTGTTTATTTTCAGGTATTGTACAGCGTAATAGTGACGGAGCGTCTTTGAGCAAAAGATATCTAAGAACTTTTACTTCAGTTTATTTATAGCGAGAGGAGACATTGTTTACTATTTATTGTTTAAGCAGCGGGTCAGTCTTGATCGAGCAGACAATATGATCGATCACGTTCCAGCAATGACTATCGTATATTTTATTAAAGAATCAAATTCAGCTGCCAGGCTGAGTTTTTGTTTTTGGTCCCGTCGTGCGTTCAAAACTCTTTATAACAATGTTGTTCTGATGTTGAGACAATTAACTACGGATGTTGTTTAATTTTCTAACGTGAAAATACGAAGAGAGCATGCTCATATTTATCAAGTGAACTAGAAGAATGAGAGAGGAAGATATACATATATCTGCGGTGTTAAGAAGTTTACTTAGCAGTCGTATGGTTTCAGTTTCAGTCCCACAGTGCAGCACCTTGGCAAGGGTTATCTTCTATAGCCATGAGCTGATGAAAGCCTTGAGAGTAGAATTGGTAGAAAGAAAACTGTATGGGAACCTATATATTATATCATCATGCTTGAATACATACATATATGTATGTGTGTGTGCAAACGTTGACGTTCACTTACCATCATCTGAGTGCAACAATGCTATTGTGTTTACATTTCTTGATGATACTGACTGGTCACTCTATACTTTCAAAGACCAGTGAAAAATAAACCCCCCTTACTTGAAAAACAGAAAAAGGATGGCAACAGGAAGGGTACCAAGTTATAAAATACTACCTCAAATAAGTCCCTAATCCAACCCATACTTGCATAGAAAAATAGACATTGAAGACATTAAGGCAGCGAGCTGGCAGAAACGTTAGCACGCCGGGCGAAATGCTTAGCGGTATTTCGTCTGCCGCTACGTTCTGAGTTCAAATTCCGCCGAGGTCGACTTTGCCTTTCATCCTTTCGGGGTCGATAAATTAAGTACCAGTTGCGCACTGGGTCGATATAATCGACTTAATCCGTTTGTCTGTCCTTGTTTGTACCCTCTATGTTTAGCCCCTTGTGGGCAATAAAGAAATAAGAAAAATAGACATTGAATAAATGATTGAGTGAACTTGAGTAAACATTAGTTGAAATACTATCATTAATGATATCAGATAAGTCTATGATAGTCTAATTATCTTTTCAATTTTTAAAACAGTGGTCCCCAAAGTGGGCGGTATTGCCCTCCCCCCTCTCGGGGGGGGGGGGGTGAAGAAAAGTGGGGTGATAATGGGGTAGCAATTCATGTAAAAAGTGGGGTGATAATGGGGTAGTGATTCATGTAAAAACAAAATAATGGGTTAAGTTTTATTTGTGAAATGCGGTTACTTTGAATTTGCTTCAGAAAAAGGTTTATGTTTGTGACGGTTAGTTAAGGTGGGGGCACTAGGAATGTAGTCTGGTTGTCAAAGAGGCGGCAGCCCGAAAAAGTTTTGGAACCACAGCTTTAAAACATCAAAACACAAAAGCAAACAACCCAAAATTATCTGTTGTTCACATTACCCATCATCATTATCATCATTTAGTGTCTGTTTTCCATACTGGCATGGGTTGGACAGTTTGACTGGAGGTGGTAAGGCAGAGAGCTGCAGCAAGCTCCAGTCATCTGTTTGGCTTGGTTTCTATTGCTGGATGCCCTTCATAATGCCAACCACTTTACAGAATGTACTGAGTGTCTTTATATGTTATCAGTTCACATACCCTCTTACATGTCATTGGCATGGGTGCCTGTTACATGTCACCAGCACAGGTGCCTTTTACACATTTGTTTTTTTTTTATTGTGTTCAAAGCAACTGTATTTAGACCGAATATTTAGTAACTACTTGATGTTTTATCATTGCGTGTGGCAGAATCCATTGGAATGAATTAAATACTTTAGGTATTTAGTTGTGTAACTCTAGTTTAGTCCTATTAAAGAAGGCCTATAATCAAAAGCATTCTAGCCATGGCCAATCTGGAATTGTTGAGACATGGTATATCAAGAACTAATTTATCTAATGTGTCCTTTTTTTCTTTAAGATGGTGGTGTGATGTGAGGGTGATTTGGTTGTTATTTTGAGCAAGTTGTATAACCATGAAGAGGTCTTCTCATTAGTTCGTGGTAGTATTAAGCTAATATCGTGTTGCATTCTGTTTATTTTACTTTCATCTTTTGAACTCAATAATTTAAGTAGTAATCTTGTACTGGGCTTCATTAAATTGATACACCCTCTCTTCAGAATGTGTGAATTTGTATCAAGGTTGAGAATCAATATTAAACTACAAACGGACATGGTTGGTGCAACTGAGAGAACAGATTACAAGATGGAGAAGAGAGATATACAGCTAGCTATATAAAGATATACAATTATATATATATGTGTGTGTATATGTATATATATATATATATATATATATATATATATATATTTATATATATATATATATAGAGAGAGAGAGAGAGAGAATTAGATGTATAAAGATATGTAAAGATATATATATATATATATATATATATATATATATATATATATATATATATATATATATATATATATATATATATATATACAGAGAGAGAAACAATTAGATATATAAATATATAGAGATATACAGATCATCATTATCATCATTTAATGTCCACCTTCCATGCATGCATAGATAGAGATATCTAAATATATATAGAAATATACTTCGTACCTTTTCGTGAGAATAATCAGTAAATCAAAGCCATAGCTGTAACCAGTCCACCGCCAGCAATACTGCAACAGAGAAGTTTTATTAGTAAAGAATTATTTGAGCAACAAAGAGGAGTAGGAGGAAGAGGCAGCAATAACCACGACAAACATATTTGTCTAAAACTGTATTATTGAGGGCAACAGTTTTTGAATACTGTTGAAAGATTTGTCTCCTGGCAAGGTCTCCCAAAACAATAGAATCAATCAAAGGTTAAACATTTAAAAATCATTTACACACACAAGAAAAATAACACCTAGTGTGAGGCCAAAATTGACACTTTCAGGGTAGCTACTACACATTCTTTGAATACAGAATGGGTCTACTCCTTGCTGAATCATTCAGTCACCAAATCTATGCACAGAATTCAGTCATTGGGAAACTGGCCCTGGGTCAGGGTGTGTGTGCGTTTAAACCTTGCTAGGTCCAATGTGTTGTGCAAACAATTGCTACCATTGGTTGAAAATTACTGAGGAATTGATGTTAGGAGGTGAAACTATCACCTTAACCCTTTTGATTCCAACTCACCTGAGGTCACCCTTGATTCTATGATAACAAATTCTGTTTCAAAGCAATGTAAATTAAAACATCCTATAAAAATTTTATATTAATTTATCTTCCAAACATCAAAATTAATTGAAACAAAAGCATTGTATTTCAATAGAAATATGGTAACAAAAGAGTTGAAGGATTGGAGAAATCTAAAGTACATACTTTGCCATTTTTTTGTAGAATTCTTCCACATCGCATAGCTGTTTTGTTAAACTCCTCCTCAGAAAGTTGTTGTGGTCTAAAGTTGATTGATATAGAAATAAAATACAAAAAAAAGGACATGATAACCAAAATGCAGTTAGATCCAACATTTTAGAATTTAAAGCTGCATTTTAGAATTTAAAGAGGTAATGTTAAATAATACTGAGGCTAAGTAACATTAAGATCAATGATTACATCTTTCTAGAAGATTCCCTCTTCATTGAGCCAATGAAGTTCTGATCCAATAGTTTAAGAGTTGGCTGTTCACATCTCATTAATAGGCATTTGTCCTAAGTAAAGCCTCAATTGAACAGCCTTCTCATGAAATTGATATGCAAGTGGTTGAGCACTCCACAGACATGTGTACCCTTAACATAATACTCAGAGAGATTTAGTATGACACTGAATGCGACAACACTAGCCCTTTGAAGTACAGGTACAACTCATTTTTTCCAGCTGAGTGGACTGGAGCACACAATACATCACCAAGTATCAAACTCATGACTTTAGAATATTGAGTCAAATATCGTAACAATTAAACTAGATGCCTTCACAGAACTGTAGTCTGCTATGGCAAACCACCAAGATATCCATAAAGTAGTGGGCAGTACTGAATTAAAATTCATTCATGGCTCTAAAAAAGGTAATAGAAAATTACTCCTGTGTCTATTCTCTTGCATCATTACATAAAGATGAAGTCTTCTGTGATATCCTAACAAATAAACAAGTTTACAGTGAGGTTAAGAGGAACAAAGAACAACCCTAATTCCTACATCATTAACATCAAGACTAGGTCCATATTCAGCTATTTTTCTAAGACAGCTTAGAATAATGCATCAAAAATGAGTAGGCGCAGGAGTGGCTGTGTGGTAAGTAGCTTGCTTACCAACCACATGGTTCCGGGTTCATTCCCACTGCATGGCACCTTGGGCTAGTGTCTTCTACTATAGCCTCGGGCCGACCAAAGCCTTGTGAGTGGATTTGGTAGACGGAAACTGAAAGAAACCCGTCGTATATATATATATATATATATATATATATATATATATATATGTATGCGTGTATATGTTTGTGTTTGTCCCCTCGAACATCACTCGACAACCGATGGTGGTGTGTTTACGTCCCCGTAACTTAGCAATTCGGCGAAAGAGACTGATAGAATAAGTACTAGGCTTACAAAGAATAAGTCCTGGGGTTGATTTGCTTGACTAAAGGCGGTGCTCCAGCATGACCGCAGTCAAATGACTGAAACAAGTAAAGAAAGTAAAAGAGTATTTTCAAATTCTTTAAGTTTGTTTTTCCTAACACCAAGTCTTTGACTGTAAATGGACAGGCAAATTGACCATGTCAAAGGGAAGTAGTATATTGTATCTTGTTTAAAAGTACAATACAACACAATAGTGATACTACTTGGTATTAAGAACAAGAGAGACATATCTAGTTTATGACACTGAAGTATTGTCTAATCTGCTATGCACACATATACATATATGATGGTTGTCATCCTATCATGAGTAATGCTCGATTCTACAGTAAAGATCTCTAAAATTTCAACAGTCTATTTTACCACATTAACACTTTAGCATTTAAACCAGCCATATCCAGCCCAAATATTCTTCCTCTGGCCTCTCACACCTACCCAACATCTGTCATTCTAAACATAAACAGTCACATCACTGAAATCTGAAAGCTACAAGATAATACATGAGTAATTCAAAATAGTGTGAATATATAAGCATTACATAGGTGCATGGTTCAGTGGTTAGAGCATCGAGCTTACTGTTGTGAGTTTGATTTCTGGACTGGGCTGTGTGATGCGTTCTTGAGCAAGACACTTTATTTCACGCTGCTTCAATTCCCTCAGCTATAGAAATGAATTGCAATGTCACTGGGGCCAAAGTGTATCAGCCTTTGCCTTTCCCTTGGATAACATCGGTAGAGAGGGTAAGCTGGTATGCATGGGTCACTGCTGGTCTTCCATAAACAACCTTACTTGAACTTGTGCTTCAGAGAAGAACTTTCTAGGTGCAATCTCATGGTCATTCATGACCGAAGGAGGTCTTTACTCCTGTTCAGCATTACATTTAACAGAATAATCTGAATGCTAAAGGGTTAAACACCAGGGTCTCTCTCTCTCTCACCCTAACTAACAATGAGTTCAAATCATCACAATGGCTTATGTAAAGAAAGAAAACCAATTCCATTCCATTGTAGCGTCCTCTGACTCACTAACATGAAGATAAAGACCTCAATGGTCAACCAGCAACCAAATGAGTTATGGGACATAACTAGTTATTTCAGAAAAACAATCTGTGACTCTAATAAGTATAAACTATATAACATTAATGGGAAATATATTCTTACCCTTTATCTAACCCTTGGTCAACTGCAAGCATTTTGTTCCACTGATAGGTGAAGTAAGGCTGCAACCATTCTGGAAAGCAACAAAAGATTTAGATATTTTAAATACATAGCGGCGCTTATAACATTCATTGCCAGTGTGAAATATAATTTTTACAAGAGAGAAAAAAACTTATCTGTTAAAATAAAGAGCAAATGAAACTCACCTGGTGAAACAATGTGGTCAGCATAAAGGGTTTTTACAGATTGCATATCGTTGATAATATGGTGAAACCTCACTTGCCGAAATACCGAGATGTACTTGCGGCCTTCCTTAGTCATCAGAAAATAATGGTTTTCTTTGCCTGATGGAAAAAAACATAAAAGAATTCCTATTACTTACCAATTCTTTCACTTGCACCCTCTCTCTTTCTGTTTATCTAACTAGCTGTACTCAACTATCTCCTGATATATCTTCCAATCTTCCTGTCTATGAATCTATCAGTCAGTATACACACACACACAAATGAATGAGTATGTGTGTGTACATTCGTGTATGTGTGTATACATACATTACAGTATATCTATCAATCTATCTACATATATATTTTATATATAATATATTTTCATAAAGGCATCAAATGATGATGTATGTATGTACGTACATACATACGTATGTATGTATGATTTTCCCCTCTCAGTTATTTAAATTATCTTCTTTTCAAGATTATTCTTCCATTCTTTTACTGAATTCAATCATTGGATTGTAGCCAGGCTGAAGTATTGCTCTCTATGACAATCATATAAAAATAACCTTATACTAAATAACATAGCTGTGAAATGTTTCTCTATGTCTTGTTACTAAGAATCACAAGGTAGTTATGTTTCAGAAATATAACAGAGGAGTAGTACGCTGGCACAACACATTTGACAAGCAAAAACGTCTAATTCATTAGTTAGACTTTAAAAGTTGATCACAACACTACTCATAATCCACCTGTCTTTATTGTAGGTGCATGTTGTACTAAAATTTAGTATCACAACAGTTCGTCCCTAATTTTAATAACAGGAGCCTTTTTCTTTTTTTTAACTAAAAAACAGATTCAGCTCTTATGTTACTGGCACTCTGTCACTTATGATGATGAAGATTCCAGTTGATCCGATCAACAGAACAGCTTGCAAATGAAATTCATGTGCAAGTGGCTGTACATTCCACAGACACGTGTACCCTTCATGTAATTCTCAGGGAGAGAACCGCTTGACTGGCCCTTGTGCCGGTGGCACGTAAAAGCACCCACTACACTCTTGGAGTGGTCGGCGTTAGGAAGAGCATCCAGCTGTAGAAACTTTGCCAGATCAGATTGAGCTTGGTGTAGCCTTCTGGCTCACCAGTCCTCAGTCAAACCATCCAACTCATGCTAGCATGGAAAGCGGACGTTAAACAACGATGATAATGATGATGATGATGATGATTCAGCATGACACAGGATGTGACAAGGCTGGCCCTTTGAAATACAGGTACTACTCATTTGCCAGCTGAGTGGACTGGAGCAACATGAAATAAAGTGTCTTACTCAAGGACACAACATGTCACCAGGAATTGAACTCGCGATCTTATAATTGTGAGCCAAATACCCTAACCACTAAGCCATGTGCCTTCATTCTGTTATATTAACCCTTTAGTATTCAGATTACTTTGTCAAATGTAATAGTTATTTATTCACATTTTATAAAATTAATCCTATAATCTCGTAGCTTCAAGATAATATTGACGTGACTGCTTATTTTTAGAATGACATTGCAGGGTAGGTGTAAGAGGCTGGATTTGGCCAGTTCGAATAAAATAGTTAGAATAATTGGACCTGATATGGCTGGTTTAAATGCTAGAGAGTTAAGGTAGGTCAAATGAGCAAGTAGAATCTCTAGTATTATTTTGCTTTAATTCATTGAATTATAGCCAATTTAATTGATGCAAATACCATTAAAATTTTTATCTAATGGAAATGCTGCATAAAATTCAAATGATTCTTGGAATTTAGTTTTTGGCTACTTAATGTGAAGTGGATGAACGACAAATATAAAAACATTCCTCTGTATAAGACACCAGTCAATTGCAGACAATATTTTTGTTGGTATTTTGTGCGGGTGGCACGTAAAATACACCATTTTGAGTGTGGCCGTTGCCAGTACCGCCTGACTGGTCTTCGGGCTGGTGGCACGTAAAAGTACCCACTACACTCTCGAAGTGGTTGGCGTTAGGAAGGGCATCCAGCTGTAGAAACTCTGCCAAATCAGATTGGAGCCTGGTGTAGCCATCTGGTTTCACCAGTCCTCAGTCAAATCATCCAACCCATGCTAGCATGGAAAGCAGACGTTAAACGATGATGATGATAATTCTCAGACAATCTGATTCATATTCCCAACAGTTATGTAGACTGAGGTAAAGTAGAATAAATGTCCAGTTGAAAAACACATTAAAATAACTACAGTAGATGTGAACCTGTGAACTAGTAATTCACTAATTCAGCTGCTTATTAATTTTATCTTTTTATCATTAAACATAACATGGCTAAATGCAAAAATGGTTAGATGCAGGCATGGCTGTATGGTTGAGAAGCTCACTTTGCAACCACATGGTTTTGAGTTCAATCTCACTGCATAGCATCTTGGTCAACTATCTTCTACTATAGCTCCAGGTTGACAAATGCCTTGTGAGTGAATTTGGTCGATGGAAACTGTGTAGAAACCCATCATATGTGTGTGTGTGTGTGTATGTGTGTGTGTGTATGTGTGTGTATGTGTGTGTGTGTGTGTGTGTGTGTATTTGCAGGTGTGTATGGGTATGCTTATGTTTGTCCTCAGTGTTATCACTTGATAATTGGAGTTCCTTTGTTTATGACTGTAAGTTAGTGGTTCAACAAAAGATACTGACAGAATAAGTACCAGATTCAAATAATAAGTACTAAGGTTGGTTTGTTCAACTAAATCCTTCAAGGCAGTGCCCCAGCCTGGCCACAGTCCAATGACTGAAACAAGTAAAACATAAAAGATACTTCAGAGAAAAAAAAAATTGTGAAATATAATAAAAATACCAACAAAGATGATGATGATCTAACCTTCAGCAAGCCCTTTGAAGTAACCCATTTGTTCTGAGAGACTGGTCATGTCTCCTTCGAAATCAGGAAACAACTGGAGATATAACCACTGCATGGAAACAAAGATTTTTATCAACAGGATGCAGGAACGAGTTTCATTTAATTCAGCAAAGATGTTAAGAAATAGGCGAGCAACAGATTAAATTGGTAACATTTGAGATTAGGATTATATTATTTTTATTATTCATATCTGAACCTAGAATCTTAGTGACAAGAACTCTCTCTCTCTTTCTCACTCTCTTCTTCAGACAAAGAAATCAAGCAAACTTATTTAGCTTCTTTGTTATCATATTTCTATTGAAATGTGGAGGCGCAATGGCCCAGTGGTTAGGGCAGCATTGTTATCTTTTAGTAATGATTTTTCTTAGTGAGAGGATTATTTTTATTCTTTTTTGTCTTACCAATCTACTGAAACAAAATAGTATGAAGAAGCAAAGCAAAATCACAATATAATAAGTCAC
>NC_142929.1:71345105-71380322 GCF_046866305.1 Octopus bimaculoides | reverse complement strand
GTGTATGTCTGTGTGTCTGTATTTGTCCCCCCAACATCGCTTGACATCCAATGCTGGTGTGTTTACGTCTCAGTCACTTAGCGGTTCAGTCGGCAAGAAAGACCGATAGAATAAGTACTAGGCTTACAAAAATTAAGTCCTGGGGTCGATTTGCTTGACTAAAGGCAGTGCTCCAGCATGGCCGCAGTCAAATGACTGAAACAAATAAAAGAAAAGAATATACTCACCTTTTTCACTAATGTATATACATCTAATTCAACTTGTAGGACACAAAGATTGGGTGAACCAACGATCTTTTCCATCAATTCACAACTGAAAGACAACAGAACGAATAATAATAAAAAATGTCAAAGAGATATTTTCTTTACTGTTTTTGCATCAATTCTACCACATTTCACAGCTAGTCTACCATACTTTACATTCATTCTACCATGTTTTACATCCATCTTTCCAGTTCACACTCATTCAACCAGGTTTTAAATCCATTCTACCACTTAAACTCTCAAAAGCTTAGCTCATTGCAAATAAATCCCAAAATACAAGCTGTTGTTTAATCTCAAGTTCTGATTATATTGTTGTTGGCACTCCGTCGCCGAGGGTTCCAGTTGATCCGATCAGCGGAACAGCCTACTCGCGAAATTAACGTGCAAGTGGCTGAGCACTCCACAGACACGTGTACCCTTAACGTAGTTCTCGGGGAGATTCAGCGTGACACAATGTGACAAGGCTGACCTTTTGAATTACAGACACAACAGAAACAGGAAGTAAGAGTGAGAGAAATTTGTGGTGAAAGAGTACAGCAGGATTTGCCACCATCCCCTGCTGGAGCCTCGGGGAACTTTAGGTGTTTTTGCTCAATAAACACTCACAACGCCCGGTCTGGGAATCGAAACCGCGATCCTATGACCGCGAGTCCATTGCCCTAACCACTGGGCCATTGCGCCTCCACTCTGATTATATAGATCTCTGATAAAAGACGTTCTGGATGTGACCATCCAGCCCTTTTTTTTTTTTTAAACAATATATCTAAAACTACATTATCAAAACATCCTTCCTTTTATAAGGCTGTAGTAACGCCGTGCGCATGCGTGGAATTAAACAAGCAAGCGTTCCCGCTCAATTCATTCTCTTTCTTGCTGGCCAGCAATAGAGCATGGACGTGTCAAGCAGTGTCTCCAACACCCAACTCTGGAGACAGTCTCTTTACATGTTTAGCTGTCACTCTCCATCTTTCGGACTTACACTCGACAGCTCGCTTACATCTACATAACAACGTCCAAACGACTATGCTCACACACACAGAAGCTGTAACAACAAGAGCCAAAGATGTATATATTTACCAACTGAATAAAATGTTGTATAAGTTGATAGTCTGGAGTTCAGCGTTCCGTTATATTCTTTAATTTTATATAGTAAAGTCAGGTATACATCTAATGATGTATAACCAACTTTCCTATAAGGCTGTTAGATTGTGATTTGAATGCTGCTATTTTTAGCAAATTGTGTGACCTCATTTGCAACTATATGTTTAAGCCTAGGTAAGTTCTTCCTTTTTCATGGAAGATTGACAGTTGTCCATGCATACAAGTTTCCTTTCTCCACACCATCAGTGGTGTCCAAGAAAAAAACCATCACCTTAGAACCAATATAACTTGGTCCCAGTGTCATTATAGATACTGATGTCAGAATGTGAAGAACCAGAACAGACACTGCATTGCATCTTGCCCAACTCTCTACCAGTTCTGCCAATTCACTGTTGCAGTGGTGCCTTTTACTGATCAGAAGACCCAGCAAGCCAAGTGAGACCAAAATCCAAGGCCTCTGCCAGGGATGTAGCCAGCCCACTTATGCGTAACATTCCTTCATTGGACACTAAACTTTGTTTGCGAAGACCTGCTGAGGCAAGTGAAATCGAAATCGAACTAAATTTGTAGACTGGCACCCTTGCCAATGTCTCTTTCATTGAACACTAAACTCGGCTTGCGAAGACCTGTTGGGGCAAGCGAAAGCGAAATCGTGATGGCACCTGTACCAGTGGATCACTAAGAGCACCGTCCAAGCGTGATCGTTGCCAGAGCACCAGTTGTCTGGCTTCCATGCAGGTGGCATGTAAATAGCACCATTTGAGCATGATCGTTACCAGTGGCACGTGAAAAGACAGATTGGAGCCTGATGTAGCCATCTGGCTCACCAGTCCTCAGTCAAATCGTCCAACCCATGCTAGCATGGAAAGCGGACGTTAAACGATGATGATGATGATAAAAAAGGATGAAAGGTAAAGTTGACTTTGGTGGAATTTGAACTCGGATCACAAACCACAAAGCATTCTATCTAATGCACCAACAACTCTGCCAATTTGCCCCTTTATGACTGCATAGAATTTCCTTAAAACTCACTTTTGCTAGCATTATATATGGAGCACCACTCAGGTACCTTTAACACACTCGTCATTCCACCTCTGATCACTCTTGGTGCAGCTAATCCAACTTTCCCTGCACTATTATACTCAGTCCATCCTCTCCAGAACATAATCCCTCTGGAATCTCCTCCAAGCTCATGTCTTTCTGGCTAGTGTTAACCTTCAACAAATTAAACAGAACTTTAATGGCATCAGTCTCACTAGTCTCAAAGGGCTGGTAAAAGTCATGGGCACTGCTTCTCCCTCTCCAACCCAAACTCAAATGTTAAAAAAATAGATAGAGACACAAATGCACATTCCTACACATACATACAAAGATATATATATATATATATATATTTGAAGGTTTGGAGGTTTGGATGTACAGAAATTATATAGGAAAAAATTAAGGTACTCAGAAACCTGGATGTTTGTACATTTACAGATTTTTATTAATGTCACATATTAAATGAATCGCTTTTCACCTAGTAGTGTAGGTTTTTCAAATTGTTTTGAAAAACAATTTGAAAAACCTACACGACTAGGTGAAAAGCGCTTCATTTAATATGTGACATTAATAAAAATCTGTAAATGTACAAACATCCAGGTTTCTGAGTACCTTAATTTTTTTCTCTCTCTATATATATATATATATATATATATATATATATACAGAGAGAGAGAGAGAGAGAGAGAGAGAGAGAGAAATAGAGAGAGAGGAGGTATCTTGATGAACCAATGGATCGGTAGATGGGTGATACATGAATAGCTACATAGATCAGCCCACTGGAATCTTCTCCCTGCTTATGTCTTTTCTGCAGTTGTTGACCTGCAAAAGTTTAAATGCAACATTAACACCATGAACCCCACCAGCCTCAGAAGGGCAGCAAGGTTCAGTCAGGGGCTCTTCTGCTTTCTCCAGATTCAGCAAATAAAAACAAAAAGCATGGAACTGTTAAATTTTGTTAGCTCGTGGACAGAAAGAAATTATTATTATTTTTCATTTTAAATGACAATGAATAGTGACACTCACCTAATGTCTTTGAGCAAATCAATTTCTCGCAGAGAAAGTAAGTTTCTTTGTAGCCATTGCAAGCATTGAGATTCTACATCCAAGGCGCCATACATAGTAGCTCCCATGTAATATTTACAGACTGTTGTGGCACTACAGACAAACAGAACAGAACAATTACAAAATAAACTTTCAAACTGAAGATAAAATTCAAGTCATATCTTCTATTAATATTGGTTTCAAAATTTGGCACAAGGCCAGCAATTTTGGGGAAGGGGATAAATCAATTATATTGACCCAGTTTTCAACTGGTACTTATTTTAGTGATCTCAAAAGGGATGGAAGGTAAAGTCGACCTCAGAGGAATTTGAACTCAGAATGTAAAAGCAGACAAAATACCACTAAGCATTTTGCCCAGTGTGCTAATGATTCTACCAGCTGGCCCCCTTACATTTTCTCTTAAAGTTTCATAGTTCTAGCCTGACTAGCTTTCACACAAATCAGTAAATGTTTTGTTTATTGATTTCTATATCAGAACAAGCATTTTTGGCTTAATTCAGAACGTTTGTGGGTATTTGCCACTGAGGGGACCAAATCAGGTTCAAACATCTGTATCTGGTGATCCACTGGTATTCTGAGTGAATCATTATGTTTATAACATACAAGTCCCCTTGTGGGGTTTCCCTGAGATAGAATATTAAACCTAGTGCTGTCCCACACTTGTTTACACATTATAATGTGGTACAGATTGGTATTTAATCTCAGGCTTCTTCCAGTGTGTATATTAATATAAATTTTTATCTTCAGTGAATGGATAATGTTATATTTTTGGTGTAAAAACTAGATTAATTTTTCATTAATTCCTTGATAATCCTAGTTACTTGGTATTAAAATCAATCAACCAATAATAAAGACATATTTTGTCTTGTTTTTTTTTTATTGAATGGCCGTTGCCAGTACCCGCCTGACTGGCCCTCGTGCCGGTGGCACGTAAAAGCACCCACTACACTCCCGGAGTGGTTGGCGTTAGGAAGGGCATCCAGCTGTAGGAACTCTGCCAAATCAGATTGGAGCCTGGTGTCGCCTCCTGGTCCACCAGTCCTCAGTCAAATCGTCCAACCCATGCTAGCATGGAAAGCGGATGTTAAACAACAATGATGATGATGAGTGAATTATCAAAAATGAACTGGAAAAGAACAAGCAGCTATGTGTACCTTGCATGCACTTTTGGTTATCATTCTTGCCTTTCTCTATTTGACTTATTGTTGTTTACTTTCTGTCTCCTCTTTTCCAACAAGTTGTAGTGCACCTGAGCACTGTTTACAATAGATTCATTATTACTATTATTATTATTATTATTATTATATTTTACTTCTCAGAGCTCTTGATCTTACTTGTTCTGGTTAATTAGGTGTTAAGTGTCATGGATCATCATCATCACCATCACCATCACCATCATCATCATCACCATCACCATCACCACCACCACCACCACCACCACCATCATCATCACCATCATTATTATTATTCATTTTGTCTGTCTTTACATTCTGAATTCAAATTCTGCCAAGGTCGACTTTGCCTTTCATCCTTTCGGGGTCGATGAAATAAGTACCAGTTATGCACTGAGGTTGATGTAATTGTCTATCCCCCCCCCCCTCGCGGCCTTGTGTCTACAGTAGAAAGGATTATTATTATTATCAAAATCCAGAAAATGGAGAAGTAGCATTAATATAATCTATTAACTGCAAAAATTCAACATGTTCACTTTAAGTTGTTTTGATTTTACCTAAACATGTAATAACCTAATGATATGTATTTTTTACTCCTCTGACAAGATTTTGCCCAATAATATGGTTTAATTACTGGAATTTAATTCTTTTGGGCAAAGATCGAAACAGCTGTAAGTGAACATGCTGAATTTTTGTAGTTAATGAATTATATTAATGCTACTTCTCCATTTTCTGGATTTTAATTTGAATATTTATAAACCAAGATTTATATTTAAACCTATTATTTTAAGAATATTACTATTCACAACAAAACCAGTAATTCATTGGATATTTTCTATCCATTAAGGTGGTTTTTTTAACCTCCATTTAAATTTATATTATTATTATTGAAAGAAGATGGAAAATGTGTCACTTACCTAATAGAATCTTTCATAATTGACTCACATTGTTGGATAAGGTCTTCCTGTTGAAGTAGTAGAATTAACTGGTTAATTAAATATTTTCTTTTACAAATAAATACAAATGTTAAAATATTGACTTTTTGACAACTGACAAAGCACATTTGTGTATTGGAGGTGAGATAGTTATTGAATCTTTTAATTGTATACTTTATTTTTCCACACAAGCATACATGGGGATATTTTTCATAAACTAGAACTTTTCCATAATGCCCAAGTAATTGACTTTTTTTCTATAACTAACTAGCTTTAATTAACGTTTTTCAACTTTGAAGTCGGTGTGAAACCTTTGTGTCAGCCAAGCAAACTGAAGAGAGCATTTGATATAAAAATAATGGTTCTAATATCTACTTTTCCATGCTTCCATGTATTACACAAGGCTAAATTGAGGCAGGATCTTCTATGACCAGATGCCCTTCATGGCACTAAGTTACCAGTTTCTAAGTGAGGTAACAATCTCCCTGACTATCAAACAATGAAGAGCCCAGTCATGTTGCTGCAGATGACTGCAAATAAATGACACCATTTTTATTCTTTCACTTGTTTCAGTCATTAGACTGTGGGCATGCTGGTGGGGCGCTGTCAGGAAGAATTTTTAGTCAAGTGAATCAACTCCCAGTACTTATTTCTTAAAGACTGATAAAACACACACATATGGGCTTCTTTCAGTTTCCATCTACCAAAACCACACATGAGGCTGGTCAGCCTGGCTATAGTAGGAGCCGCTTGCCTAAGGTGCTACACAGTGGGACTGAACCCAGAACCATGTGGTTGGGAAGTAAAATTCTTACCACTAAGTTGCAGGTGTTTACTTCATCATCCCTGTAGGATCTGATTCAGAAGTGAAATATCAATCTGATATTTCATTAACATTAGCTAGCTTCACTACCACAGCCTTCTGGCATTTAAACTGCCCTGATATCTGGCATAAATGTTCTGCCTGTTTTATGTTCAAATCAGCCTCTGAAATCTACCCTACAGTGTCATTCTTAAAATAAACAATTGCATCTTCTAAATCTTGAAGCTATGAGATAATGCATGATTAATTCAAAACAATGTGAATAAAATTTCATGAAGTGCATGCCTTAGTGGTTAGGTTATTCAGCTCATAGTTGTAAGATTGTGAATTTGATTCCTGGTGGCCTGTTGTGTCCTTCAGCAAGACACTTTATTTCATGTTGCTCCAGTCCACTCAACTTGCAAAAATGAATAGTACCTGTATTTCAAGAAGCCAGCCTTGTCATATTCTGTGTCATGCTGAATCTTCCTGAGAACTGCATTAAGGGTATGCATGTCTGTGGAATGCTCAGCCACTTACACATTAATTTCATGAACATGCTGTTCTGTTGATCGGGTCAACTGGAACCTTTGTCATTGTAACTGATGAAATACCAGTTATAGTTTTCTACATTTGCTTGAGTAATCTGAATGTTAAAAGATCAAGTAATGAAGTAATTGACTCTCCTTCTCTTACTTGATGGTGATACTGGCATTTAAAGGCACACATCAGTTTTATCCCAAACTTTACATTCTTCCCTCAGCAGAATTATGGTGACGTGTTTTATCAAGTCTCGTTTTACATTAATTTTTCTATGTTTGCTGATGGTTACTAAAAGGTTATAGGAAATTCTATCAAATTCTTGCAAATATCTCAATTATGATCCACCTAATCCATATTAACATAAAAAAAGTTTTTAAAATTTGTAACTGATTAAGGTTTAAGAAAATGGCTGTGTGATTAAGAAGCTTGCTTTGTAACAATGTGGCTTTAGGTTCTGTCTCACTGCAGACACCTTGTGAGTGAATTTAATAGATGGAAACTGTATGGAACTTCACTTTATATAAATGTGTGTGTGTGTGTGTGTCTATACACACATGCACCTATATATGTCTGAGTGTGTGTCTTTGTGTCTGTGTTTGACAACCCCCTCCTTCATGGATTTACAACTGGTGTTGGTTTGTTGAAATCCCTGTAACTTAGCAGTTCATTAAAAGAGACCAACAGAATAAGTATCAAACTTAAAGAATAAAAACATAAGTCCTGAGGTCGATTTTTAACCAAAACCCTTTTAGGCAGTGCCCTAGCATGGCCACAGTTCAATGACTGAAACAAGTAAAAGAATAAAAAAAAAGGTACATGTATATGCAGAACATACAAATTGCAAGAAAGAATATTTGTAGAGCTAGCTGTCATCCCATATCCCTAACAACTTAGCCATCAGGTGGATATAGCCCCCATTTCCTATTACACCTTGACTAGCAGGGTATACCAAGTTTGAACTCGTTACCATTAGATCAGCCATCCATTTTCTTGTTCTGGCAGTTATGCTAAAGTTGAAAAGTTTTGGAATCTTACCAGTTGCAGTAACCGTGCAGCAGCAAGTATACTGACCACTTGCGTTGGTCTGATCAGTACATTGTCATTGTAGAATGAGCCAAGGGTAATGTTGAGAGCTGAAAAGATAAGAGAAGAAAAATGACTGAACTAAGATTAACTTACTCTTTTACTCATTTTAGACATGCTAATTATAAGTAGCTATGTAATAAGCAAATCAATGACAGTTTATGATGTGTACAATTGGCTGTAGATGAATATGACAAATGTAACTGACTTCAAGCAAAGATAACTAACTACAAATTCTGTATGTCTCATTTGATTATATAATATTTTTCTATAACACATTCACTTCTCTTAGATCAGCCAACAACTTTTGATATTTATGTGTGTGTGTTTTTACCCATACCATTGGCCAGCTTTAGTTCAACTAATGCAGACTTACCATCGACATCAATATTGGGATCAACAATATCAATATTTATGACAGATTCATCAGATTCTTTCCATGATCCATTGAACATACAAGCAAAGTAGGCTGACTGGAAGAAAAAAAGAAAGGAGAAATGCTCAATCAATTTCTGTACAAATATCAAAAATGAATATTACACATCAATTAAGCTGGCCACTTTTCAACCAGGAACTGCTTCCTAAAACAACAACAAGAACTAATGATGAATTGGAAAGTCATATCCTGCAACTCATTACTCTATTACTTGTTTCAGTCATTGTAGTAGAGGTAGGTAAGACAACAAGAGGACATAGTATGTACATGGATTAGAAGTTGGAATAATTTTGTAAGTGACTTTATGCTTATCTGTCAAGTGGTCTTTCAATGGATGTGATAGAGGCTGAACATGCGCAGCAGTAAAACCATCTCAGATATGATAGTATGAGGTGAGATCAAAAAGTTTTTGGACTAGTTCTGTAGCATGCAAATAGATGGTAGTACACAGTTGCATGTGCAGTGAGAGCTAGCAGTGATCTTCATGAGGCAGTGTGCCAAGCGACATTGTTGTGTTTACTTTGCAATTTATGAAATTTGTGCTTTTGTGTTCACATGTATGCTGTAGTTTGTGATTTAATCATGGACAGGAAAAAATTTTGCATTAAACTTGGGAAATCTGCTACAAAGACATTGAGCATGCTTCAGCAAGCTTACAGTGATGAAGCAATGGGTTGTAAGGCAATGTTTCAAGTGGTACGGGTGCTTCAAAGGCGGAAGGATGACCCTAGAAGATTATGAGCAATCTGGAAGACCTGCCATGAGCGTCATCCCTGGAAATGTGGTATTATGCATCAAGAATTTGTCCCCCAGGCTCAGACCATCAATTGAGAGTTCTTTTGTGATGTTTTGAAGCATTTGAAGGAGGATATTTGGTGAAAGCAGCCAGATCTGTGGAGTGCAAAGAATTGGATTCTTTACAATGACAATGCACCCTGTCACCGAGTTCCCCTCACTTGTAAGTTTCTCACAAAAAAACAGCATGTATCACTTCTGTGCAAGCCTTATTTGTCAGATTTAGCACCTGCAGACTTCCATCTATTCCCCAAGATGAAAATGCAGCTCAAAGGCCACCCTTTTAAAACTTATCGAGATCCAGAGTGAATTTCAGAAGATCCTTGACTTGCTTATGGAAAATAACTTCCAGACCAGATTCCAAAAGTGGTAGGAATGCTGGGACTGATGTATTGCTGCGCAAGGTGACTATTTCAAAGGAGATGATGTTAAAATTTAGGTAAATAAGTTATTTTTTTTATTAAACATCACTAGTCTGGGAACCTTTTGATACCACCTCGTATTACTCTATTGTAGGGCTCACTGGAGCTTTATGGCAGTAGTGATGTTTCCAGCATGAATGCAAATAACAAATTTGGTTTTAAATCTTCTGGTTTTATGAGACACAGTTGGGAAAGAGGGTGAATCACCATCATCATTATTATTACCTAATGTCCATTTTCTAAGCTGGCATGTATTGGATGGTTTGACAGGATCTGGTGAGCTGAAGGAATGTGTTCAGTTCCAGTGTTAGTTCTGGCATGGTTTCTATGGCTGGATGCCCTTCCCAATGCCAACCACTTTGTAGTGTGTACTGAGTGACTTTTCATGCTACCAGCATTACTGAGGACACCAGTGTACCTTACATCAATTATATGGCTTTAACTTTCAAAATTGCATGCTCTGTCTTAAGTACCACAAGTCATCTCCTCTGCATAGAAAATTAAGAATTAGTGTGGCGATAAAGTATTTTATAACCAGTCTTTGTGATACAGTCTTTACTGAAGGGATGCATTCACCAGGAGAGATCTGTAGTGACCTTGCAGATGTTCCTTTTTTTACAAGGAGTATGACTGTCTTTGTGTTAATCTCATTGAAGGATGTTCCTGAGATCTCTGTTCATGGCATTATGTTCTTGCAGATTTGATGTGAGGCATCTAAGATTGTATGTGCAAAAGGTTAAGGAAGAATGAAGGGTGATATAATGAAGACAGATAGACAGAATGAATTTAATCTTTGGTAAGTGTAGTGACAAAGAATGTACGATGTGTGAATTTGTATTTATTTGTGTGTGTATTAGAGAGAGAGAGAGAGGGAGAGAGAGAGAGAGAACTACTGTTAGTGGTATCAAATTAGTAGAATGACAGATATAGGGAGAAAGTGAGAGGAGATGCAGATGACAAGTTGTTACTCATATGAACAGCTAATATCTAGGAAATCACTTAAACAATCAATAAATTGATTCAATAGTTATAGGTCAATACAGGTACAAGTTTGTTTAAAGATCACACATATTTCTCAGAACATCAACAGCTTGTGGTTTTTCTGATTGTTTACTATATCAGTGTCATAAGTGAAAGTACACCGAGGTTCTTCATTTAAAACTGATTATGTAATACTGATTGAATAATGATCTATCAAGATTTACAATACTTGGTTTACAATGTTATTGGTACAGGCATGGCTGTGTAGTTGAGAAGCTTGCTTCCCAACTAGGTGGTTTTGGGTTCAGTCCCACAATGCAGCACCTTGGGTAATTGCCTTCTACTATAGCCCAAGGCCGACCAAAGACTTGTGAGTGGATTTGGTAGATGGAAACTGAAAGAAGCCTGTTGTGTGTGCGTGTGTGTGTGTGTATTTGTATGTACCTTTGTCTTGACATCTTGTGACAGTTGCAAGCGAGAAACTCCATCATATAAACAATGTTGTTTGTTTCCAGTTGTTTGGCCATGGGAAAATAGGAACAGGTAAGGTTTGGCAACAGGAAGGGTATTGTCTAACTGTCCGAATGTTTTGTTGTCGCCTGTTACATTCTTGTTCCATTTTATATATATACACACACACACACAGATATATATATATATATATATATATATATATATATATATATATATATATATATATATATACATATAATATATATATATGATGGGTTTCTTTCAGTTTCCATTTATCAAATCCACTTACAAGGCTCTGGTTGGCCCAAAGCTATAGTAAAAGACACTTGCTCAAAATGCTATACAGTGGGACTGAACCCAGAACCAAGCCTCTCACCACATAGCCACACCTGTATATTAATATCACTTTGTATCCCCCAGGAAGGGCATCCAGCTGTAGAAACTCTGCCAAATTAGATTGGAGCCTAGTGTTGCCATCCGGTTTCACCAGTCCTCAGTCAAATCGTCCAACCCATGCTAGCATGGAAAGCGGACGTTAAACGATGATGATGATGATGATGATTTCCATCACTTTCAGCTTCCATCTACCAAATTCACTCACACAGCTTTGGTCGACCCAAGGCTATAGCTGAAGACACTTACTCAAGGTGTTGCACACAAAAACCATATTGTTGAGAAACAAGATTCTTAATCAAACAGCCACAATTAAAAAAAACTAAAATCAAAGACACTGAGTTCACAACAGTGAACACAAAGAGTTACTTACTTGACTTATATACATTTTGTGTAGGCGCCATTCTTGACCCAATGCTTTGATTGTGATATCACTGCCTTGCCCATTTACAAAAAGAGTATCATAAATATGTTTCGTTGTAGATTTCAACCTTCGTCTGAAAGCAGAAGAACAAAAAGATTAATGGAATTTATATTTTATTATAAATATTAAACTTATGCAAATTGTTAATATGGCTCAGTAAGAGCATCAGGCTCACAATCATGAGGTAGTGAATTCAATTCCTGGACTGGGCTGTGTGTTGTGTTCTTGAACAAAACACTTTATTTTGTGTTGCTCCAATTCACTCAGCTGTAGAAATGAGTTGTGATGTAACTGGTGCCAAGTTGTACTGGCCTTTGCCTTTCCCTTGGCATGGAGTTGGAAGGCTAGTATGCATGGGGCACTTCCATAAACAACCTTGCCTGGACTAGTGCTTTGGAGGAAAACTTTCTAGGTGCTATCCCATGGTCAATCATGACTGAAGTGGGAGGGGAGGTCTTTACCCTTTAATGTGACAGCAAATGATGGAGTTGTATTAGTGATACAGATGAAATACTGAGACTTTAGTGTAATTTTCCAGGCTAGCATGGGTTGGATAGGAACATATTTAAGAAACATTTTATGGTTGGATGCCTTTCCTGTCACCAACCCTCACATGTTTTCCAGCAAGGTTATATTTCCCCATGGTCAGACATGTTTTCACAGAAAACTGGATATGAATGACATTCATTTACAACAAGTACATGATATGAAAACAAGGAGACACAAACATACACACACTCACGTACATATACACTTTCAGTTTCCATCAACTGAATGAAGTCAGAAAGCTTTGGTTGACTTGGGGCTATAATAAAAGACACTTGCCCAAGGCACCATGCAGTGGGACTGAACCTGGAATCATGTGGTTGGGAAACAAACTTCTTAATTACACAGCTAGCAATTTGAGGAAAGGTATACCTGTATAATGAGAAATTTGCTTCCCGACCATATCGTTCCAGGTTCAGTCCTACTACATGGCACCTTGGACAAGTGTCTTTTATAACAGCTTCAGGTGGACCAAAGCCTTGTGAGTGGATTTAATAGATAGAAACTGAAAGAATCCCATTGTACATGTGTGTATGTGCCTTTGTTTCAGTGTCTGTCCTCCTCCACTGTTTGACAACCTGTGTCGGTGTGGTTACATCCTTGTAACCTAGTCGTCTGGCAAAAGAGACTGATACAATAAGTAGTAAAGAGTAAAGTTCCTTCCTAAGTCATGTTAACTATTAAGGTCTGGTTTCACGGTTTCCATGGTGTATAAATTCCCCACCTGGACGGGACACCGGTCTGTCACAGGATTACTCATTTTTGCCAGCTGAGTGGAGTAGAGCAACATGAAATGAAGTGTTTTGCTCAAGAACACAATGCATCACCTGGTCCAGGAATTGAAACCATAATCTTACAATCATGACTCCAATACCCTAACCATTAAGCCACATACCTCCACCGATACAATAAGGATCAGGCTTAAAAAATTTTTTTTTAATAAATATAACTACTCCAGCATGGCCGCAGTCCAATGACTGAAACAAGTAAAAGATAAAAGCTAAAAACAGATAATGTAATCAGACTCCAGTATTTGATTAGTATTTTATTATATTCACTCCTGAAACAATGAAAAGCAAAGTTGACCATGGAGGATTTGACCCCAGAATGGTAAAGAGTCTGTACTTGGAAAATTCCAGTTCATGGCACCAGCAGGGGCAAGTTTTTCAGGGTTGATGAAATAGGTACCAGTTATGCACTGGGGATTGATTTAATCCACTTTTCCTCCCCCCACCCCCGAAAAAAAAAATTTCAAGCCTTGTGCCTGTAGCAGAGAGGATTATCATTATTACTGTCAAGCTGGTAGGATTATCAACATACTGGGCAAAATGTTAAGAAGCCTTTCATACGTCTTTGTGTTCTGAGTTCAAATTCTGCTGAGGTCCATTCTGCTTTTCACTCTTTCAGGATCAATAAAATAAGTACCAGTTGAACACCGGAGTCGATGTAATTGACTTATCTCCTCCCTGGAAACTGCTGGCCTTGTGCCAAAATTTGAAACCATTATTATTATTATTATGTTGTTTTTTTTTCTTCTTTCTTCAAATTTTCTTCCATTTCTTGCCGAGTGTTTTCCGTACACCTAGGGCAGAGAAGCTCATTGTATGCATTCCCAGTTTACACAGGCAAATTCACAGGTAAAATATGTATTTAAAAAAAAAAATTAATAAATAAATAAATTCATGAATGGATGTTGTTTTCACAGCAATAATGCTCTTCTCAGTACATGAGTTGTTCCAGTTAACACGATTTTTTGCACTTCTTGTAGGGATGGTAAGCCTGGTATTATTATTATTATTATTACTGTTAAGGTGGTGAGCTGGCAGAATCATTAGTCTGTCCTTACATTCCGAGTTCCAATTCCATCTGGGTCGACTTTGCCATTCATCCTATCGGGGTCAGTAAAATAAGTACCAGTTGAGGACCAGGGTCGATGTAATCACTATCCCCACCCCTAAAATTTCAGGCCTTGTGCCTATATTAGAAACGATTATTATTATTATTATTATTATTATTATTATTATAACTAAGGTGGCGAGCTGGCAGAATTGTCAGCATGCCAGGCAGACTGCTTAGTAACATTTCAGTCCGTCTTTATGTTCTGAGTTCAAATTCTGCTGAGGTTGACTTTGCCTTTCATCCTTTTGGGGTTGATGTGATCAACTAGTGCCTTCCTGCAAAATTTCAGGCCTTGTGCCTTTAGTAGAAAGGATTATTATTATTGTTATTATTATTATTATTATTATTATAGATGGTGAAATGGTAGATTCATTAGAATGTCAGAAAGATGCTTAGTGACTTTATGGTCTGAGTTTAAATGCCTTTGAGGACAACTTTACCTTTCATCCTTTCAGGGTTGATAAAATATGTATTCACTGGGCACCAGGATTGATGTAATCAACTTATCTCTCCTCTCAAAATTGCAGGCCTTGTGCCAAAATTAGAATTGTCATTATTATTCTTTTATTTGTTTCAGCCATTTGAAAGTGGCCATGCTGGACACCGTCTTTAGTCAAACAAATCGACTTGAGGACTTATTCTTTGTAAGCCTAATACTTATTCTATTGGTCTCTTTTGCCAAACTACTAAGTTACGAGGACATAAACACACCAACATTGGTTGTCAAGCGACGGTGGGGGGACAAACACAGACTTATTACAAAAAAAAGGAAATTATACAAGATATAAGAAGGGCTGTGAAGTAAGAGGTTTGCTTCCTAACCACATAGGTTCAGTCTCACTGTGCGGCACCTTGGGCAAGTGTCTTCTACTGTAACCTTGGGCCAACCAAAGCCTTGTGAGTGGATTTCGTAGACAGAAAGTAAAAGAAACCTGCTTTATGTGTGTGTCTTTGTTGCCCCCCACCAGTGCTTGACAACTGGTGCTGATGTGTTTATGTCCCTGTAACTTAGTGGTTTGGTGAAAGAGAATGATAGAATAAGTAACAGACTTTTAAAAAAATAAGTAAGTACTGGGGTCAATTCATTCGACTAAAAATTCTTCAATGCAGTGCCCCAGCATGGCCACAGTCTAATGACTGAAACCAATAAAAGATAATTAAAAAATACAAGATACTCTTTTTTTTTTTTTACTTGTTTCAGTAATTTGACTGTGGCCATGCTGGAGTACCGCCTTTAGTCGAGCAAATCGACCCCAGAGCTTATTCTTTGTAAGCCTAGTACTTATTCTTTCGGCCTCTTTTTGCCGAACCGCTAAGTTACGGGGACGTAAACACACCACCATCGGTTGTCAAGCGAAGTTGGGTGGGGGGGGGGACAAACACAGACACACAAATATACACACACACACACACATATATATACATACATATATATGACAGGCTTCTTTCAGTTTCCGTCTACCAAATCCACTCACAAAGCTTTGGTCGGCCCGAGGCTATAGTAGAAGACACTTGCCCAAGGTGCCACGCAGTGGGACTGAACCCAGAACCATGTCGTTGGTAAGCAAGCTACTTACCACACAGCCACTCCTTAAAACATTTTTTTAATTTATTTTTATTTGGTCATTCTGACACACTCACCATCCATCGGTGACCTTTCTCTTAACGATGTGTTTAGGGAGTGAACAAACTCATAAATTAAATCTATTTCTCATTTTATTTTTGTCTAAATAGCAAGTTATTTGCGAGCTCAGTTAGAGTGTGCAGATTGTAAAGTTAGCATTAGCATTTAGGACCAGTAATGGTTTTTTTTGGACAATAGAGAAGAAAATTATATAGAATTGGCAGTTCATCAGACAGAGATAAAGAGGAACTAAGTAAATGCCATAACATAGTAATTTTAGAATAGTAATTAGCAGAATGCTGACTTGTGAATACATCATGATTGTACTAACTGTGATTGTGATTATGTGAAGGTCTGCCACAGCTACCAAACTAACATGTTGCTGTAATGAGGTACTGCTACTATATTTTGTAGTAGCTGAGATACTTTTATTTCCTATTATATCCAAAAACTTTCTTGCTCCACATGTCTTCCATCTAAAGCTGGGAACCTCAACCATTTTTTAATCTATGGAATCCTCTGATTACTATTTTACTCTGGTGGACACCCATAGCCATTCTATGTTTAAAAACTAGTTTTATAGAAACTTCTTTCAAAATTCCCATTTTGTTTTTCACACATTTTATTGTTGTTGTTGTTGTTGTTGGCATTCCGTCGCTTACGACGTTGAGGGTTCCAGTTGATCCGATCAACGGAACAGCCTGCTCGTGAAATTAACGTGCAAGTGGCTGAGCACTCCACAGACACGTGTACCCTTAACGTAGTTCTCGGGGATATTCAGCGTGACACAGTGTGACAAGGCTGGCCCTTTGAATCACAGGCACAACAGAAACAGGAAATAAGAGTGAGAGAAAGTTGTGGTGAAAGAGTACAGCAGGGTTCGCTACCATCCCCTACCGGAGCCTCGTGGAGCTTTAGGTGTTTTCGCTCAATAAACACTCACAATGCCCGGTCTGGGTATCGAAACCGCGATCCTATGACGGCGAGTCCGCTGCCCTAATCACTGGGCCATTGCACCTCCACTTTTCACACATTAACTTCTGTAGATTGAACTATGTAAAATGTTAGAGAAACAAACATAGCTGTTTCTTGCAATACATACATCCAAAGCAAAAATTTTTCAGGAGCTCTTAAAATACTGTTGTGGATCCTGAATTTATTATTTTGCTGTGTGAATCCCCAAAAATCTTATATGGACCCTCAGGGGCCATATGGACTCTGGTTGAGAACCACTGATTTAAAGTTTATTTGCTCTCTTACATTTTTCATCATGTCCTGAATGCTATCTTGCTGGCCCCTCTCTCAGTTCTTAACCACTTCCTCTTTGACACTAATCAGGAACCACAACCTTTTTTTTAAATAAGCAATTATAGGTGCAGGCATGGCTGTGTGGTAAGAAGTTTACTTCCCAACCACATTGTTCCAGGTGTCAGTTCCACTGTGTGTCATCCTGGGTATCTTCTGCTATAGCTCCAGGCCGACTGAAACCCTGTGAGTGAATTTGGCAGACAGAAACTGAAAGAAGCCCATTGTATACATACATACATATATACATCTCATGGCTGGCCACTAACAAATTTTTCTGCAATATAAGACCTGTTGGGGCAAGCGAAAGCGAAATTGTGATGGCATCTGTGCCCAGCGTCGCCTTCCTGGCACTTATGCTGGTGGCATGTGTAAAGACATTCGAGCGAGATCATGCCAGTGCCGCTGGAATGGTTTCTGTGCAGGTGGCACGTAAAATACACCATTTTGAGCGTGGCCGCTGCCAGTACCGCCTGACTGGCCTTCGTGCCGGTAGCACGTAAAAGCACCCACTACACTCTCTGAGTGGTTGGCGTTGGGAAGGGCATCCAGCTGTAGAAACTCTGCCAAATCAGATTGGAGCCTGGTGTAGCCATCCGGTTCACCAGTCCTCAGTCAAATCGTCCAACCCATGCTAGTATGGAAAGCGGACGCTAAACGATGATGATGATGATGATGATAAGGATGTTCTATCTTATTTATGCTATTCAGCATTATTATTATTATATATTTGAGAATAAAATATTTCCATATCTGTATATTTCAATACATATATATATATATATATATATCATTTCTTATTTGTTTCAGTTATTTGACAGTGTCCATACTGGAGCACCACCTTGAAGGGTTTTAATTAAACAAATCAACTCCAGGACTAATTTTTTTTTTAAAGCCTAGTACTCATTCTCTCAGTCTCTTTTGCTGAACCCCAAAATTACAGGGATGTAGACACACTTTCACTGGTTGTCAAGCAGTGGTGGGGGACAAACACAGACATAAAGACATAAATATATATACATTTATATAACACTTGCCCAAGGTGCCATGCAGTGGGGCTGAACCTGGAACCATGTGGTTGGGAAGCAAGCTGCTTACCACATAGACATGTCTGTGAAAATATATATATATATCTTGTATATAAATGGCAATTTCTGTTTGTCTGTCTGTTACCAACTTAGTGCTTAAACCACTGAACCAATATTCATGAAACTTTGCATATATGTGACATGAACATCCAGTTCAATAATAGGCTAATTGGATTTCAATAAAAGTCTATAATGTGCCTCCCAGGGGCGTTGGGCGAATTATATGATAAAATGAAAGGTTGCAAAACTGTAGATTTAGCGGTCAAGCATGGTGACTGATTAGAGAAGGAGTTTGAAAGAAGAGGTTGGAAGAAAGGGAGATAATAAAGTGACAGTGACCCCCAACTGAAGGTGTGTGTGCGTGTGACAATGTTGTGTATGAATGTGCAAGTGTGTGTGTATGAATAGGGGTCAGTGACTTTGTCAAGTCTTTGACAAGTCTGGTTGTGTGTGTGAGTGTATGCATGTGTGTGTACGTGTGTGGGTGTCTGTAACATGTTGGTGCTCATATAGTGGTATGTGTGGTGACGTTATTGGAGATTGTGTGGGTGTGGGTGGATGATGGTGTGTGGTGTGGAGTGGGGTGATGGGGTGGGGGTAACAAGGAAGAGAGGAGATGGGTAGTAGTGAAGTGATTTTGACAAGTCTGGGTGTGTGTGTGTGTGTGTGTGTGTGAAAGTTATGAGGAAGAGAGGTGGGTAGGAGTGAAGAGAGAAAGTAGATGTCAGATGAAGAGAGGGAGGAGTCAGATAAAGAGATGAGGGGAGAGTCGAGCCTATGTGGCGCAAAGGAGTGAAGAGAGAAGATTAATTCTCCGAAGGTGGGAGTCCAGATGGCCCCTGTGCAAAGACAATCCAAACACAGACAGATGTTGTGGTGAATGACTGGTAGAGCAGAAATGGCATGAGATCAGGGTGTTGTTGCTGAGTTGGATGTCTCGGAGGTGCTCCGCAAACCGGTCAGCCAAGTGGCATCCTGTTTGGCAGATGTACAGGTAAGAGCAGGAGATGCAGTAAATGACATTACTGGAAGTGCAGGTAAAGGACTTGGTGATGTGATTGGGATGATGATAGGTGCCTGCGAGGAGGGTGGAGTTGGAGAGGTGGGGGCAAATACGGTAGCATGGGAACACACACACACACACATATTATCATCATTATCCTCCTCTTTTAACATCTGTTTTCCATGCTGGCATGGGTCAGACAGCTCCACAGGAATTGGCAAGTCAGAAGACTGCACCAATCTCTGTTGTCTGTTTTGGCATAGTGTCTATGACTAGGTGTGATTTCTAACAATCTGTAAAGTGGTTGCACTTTATAGAGTGTACTGGGTACTTTTATAGAGTGTACTGGATGGCACTAGCAATGGCGGGGTCACCAAGTAACTTGCAGGACAAACAACCCCTCAGCTGAGTTGGAGACTAGTATTGAGGAACAGAAAAATTACGTTAGAGAGGAAACATGGCTGCCTCAGGTGTGTGTGTGTGTGGAGGGGAGAGTGAAGAGAGAGAGAGAGAGAGAGAGAGAGAGAGAGAGAGAGAGAGAGAGAATGGTGAAGATGTGATGGGGAGTGGACTGAGGATTGGAGAGGGTGAGTGAGTGTGCTTGTGCGTTACTATCTCCTTGGCTTGACATCATGTGATAGCTGTAAATGAGTGTCACCATCATGCAAGTGGTGTCTGTGTCCAATCTTCTATGAAAGATATAAGGAAGGCTGTGAGGTAAGAAGTTTGCTTCCTAACCACATAGTTCAGGGTTCAGTCTCATTGCATGATATCTTGGGCAAGTGTCTTCTACTACAACCTAGGGCTGACCAAAGCCTTATGAGTTGATTTGGTGGATGGAAACTGAAAGAAGCCTGTTTTATGTGTGCGTGACTTTGTGTCTGTGTTGTGCCCCACTACCACTTGACAACCAGTGCGGGAGTGTTTATGTCCCTGTAACTTAGTGGTTAAGCAAAAAAGAATGTTAGAATAAGTACCAGACTTTAAAAAAAAAAAGACAGTAAGTACTGTGGTCAAAAAAGGAAGTACATGGACTGACCATGAGAAAAATATTACCTCACTTGGAAACAGGTGAGGATTGGCAACAGGAAGATTGTCCAGTTGTGGAAAAATCCACCTCAACAAAATTCCGTTTTACTCATGCAAGAAAAGTGGATGTTAAAGCAATAACAATGGTGAATTAGCTACACCAACTCCTTCACCAATACGACTACACATATGAAAACTATTTTCACTTTTTACAATATATGTGTGTTATTTCTGTACTACCCACAAGGGGCTACACACAGAGGGGACAAACAAGGACAGACAAACGGATTAAGTCGATTATATCGACCCCAGTGCGTAACTAGTACTTATTTAATCGACCCTGAAAGGATGAAAGGCAAAGTCAACCTCGGCGGAATTTGAACTCAGAACGTAGCGGCAGATGAAATACTGCTAAGCATTTCGCCCGGCGTGCTAACGTTTCTGCCAGCTCGCCACTGGCTATGTGTGTGTGTGTGTACATATATATATTCCTCTCCATTGCTCCCTTCTTGTCCCCTTCTTTTCACACCTTGGACAGCCTCAGACCTACCCTATCACCCTTTTCAACTCTATTCATCCCCCCTTTCTTCTCGACCCTGTCATAACCCTTTCTATCTCTCTTATTCCTTCTATACTCCCTTCTTACTTATCATTTCCTTATACCTTCACCTGAGATCACACTACAACCTAGGGCTGACCAAAGCCTTATGAGTTGATTTGGTGGATGGAAACTGAAAGAAGCCTGTTTTATGTGTGCGTGACTTTGTGTCTGTGTTGTGCCCCACTACCACTTGACAACCAGTGCGGGTGTGTTTATGTCCCTGTAACTTAGTGGTTAAGCAAAAAAGAATGTTAGAATAAGTACCAGACTTTAAAAAAAAAAAGACAGTAAGTACTGTGGTCAAAAAAGGAAGTACATGAACTGACCATGAGAAAAATATTACCTCACTTGGAAACAGGTGAGGATTGGCAACAGGAAGATTGTCCAGTTGTGGAAAAATCCACCTCAACAAAATTCCGTGTGTGGTAAGTAACTTGTTTACCAACCACATGGTTCCGGGTTCAATTCCATTGCATGGCACCTTGGGCAAGTGTCTTCTACTATAGCCTCGGGCCAACCAAAGCCTTGTGAGTGGTACCAGAAATGGTATCCAGCTGTAACAACTCTGGCTCCACATACTTTTCTCTGACTCTTGCAAGCATGGAAAAAGCAGACATTAAAATGATGATGATTTCAAACAATATGGGGGTCCACGGAAGAAGATTCTAGGTGGTTACTTAACCAACCCAACTTACAAGCCAAATCTCTCCTAACACACTTTAACCCCTTTGCATTCACATTGTTTTAAATTAATCCTGCATTGACTTGTAGCTACAAGATTTTGATGATGTGGTTTACTCTTTTACTTCTTTCAGTCATTTGACTGTGGCCATGCTGGAGCACCGCCTTTTTAGTCGAGTTAATCGACGCCAGGACTTATTCTTTGGAAGCCTGGTACTTATTCTATCGGTCTCTTTTGCCGAACCGCTAAGCTACGGGGACGTAAACACACCACCATCGGTTGTCAAGCGATGTTGGGGGACAAACACAGACACACAAACATACATGTATATATATGTATATACAGGCTTCTTTCAGTTTCCGTCTACTACATCCACTCACAAGGCTTTGGTTGGCCCGAGGCTATAGTAGAAGACACTTGCCCAAGGTGCCATGCAATGGAATTGAACCCGGAACCATGTGGTTGGTAAACAAGTTACTTACCACACAGCCTGCACCTATTTATTTCTGTCAACTAATACATATCTGAATGAAAGCAGAAAAATAAATGTTTTTCTGAACATAAATTGATTAATTACAAACATAGTAAAATCAGGATATTACACTAATCATTGCCATTGGCAAACTGGCACAATTGCAGGTATACCAGACTAAATGCTTAATGACATTTCTTCCAGCTTTGTAGGTTCTGAGTTCAAATTCTACTGAAGTTTGCCTTTCACCTGTTCAAGGTTGATAAAATAACTACTACTGAAGTACTGGATTTGATGTAATCAACTAACCCACTCAACCAAAATTTCAGGCCTTGTGCCTATAGTAGAAAGAATTATTTCATAATTATTGGTTTATTATTATAAAGACAGCAATCTGGCAGAATTGTTAGCATACCAGACAAAATGCTTTGTGGCATTTCATCTGTCTTTACATTCTCAGCTGTGGAGGCGCAATGGCCCAGTGGTTGGGGCAGCAGTCTCGCGGTCATAGGATCGCGGTTTCGATTCCCAGACCGGGCGTTGTGAGTGTTTATTGAGCGCAAACACCTAAAGCTCCACGAGGCTCCGGCAGGGGATGGTGGCGAACCCTGCTGTACTCTTTCATCACAACTTTCTCTCACTCTTACTTCCTGTTTCTGTTGTGCCTGTAATTCAAAGGGTCAGCCTTGTCACACTGAATATCCCTGAGAACTATGTTAAGGGTACACGTGTCTGTGGAGTGCTCAGCCACTTGCACGTTAATTTCATGAGCAAGCTGTTCCGTTGATCGGATCAACTGGAACCCTCGATGTCGTAAGCGACAGAGTGCCAACAACAACAACAACATTCTCAGTTCACATTCTGCTGAGGGTGACTCTGCCTTTCATATTTTGGGGTCAATAAAATAAGTACCAGTTGAACACTGGGGGTCAATGTGATTTGATTAGATCCCTGCCTCAAAATTGCTCGCCTTATGCCAAAATTTGAAAGCATTATTATTACACAAAGGCATTGACCTGGAAGAATTGCTAGCATGCCAGACAAAATGTTTAGTAGCATTTCATCAGCCTTTATGTTCTGAGTTCAAATTCTCTCAAGGTTGATTTTGCCTCTTCTCTTTACAGGGTCAATAAAACAAGTACCAGTGAACACTGGGGTTGATGTAATAAACAAGCCCCCTACCCCGAACTTTCAGGCCTTGTGACTTTAGTAGAATTATTATTATTAATGAGATGGTGAGCAGGCAAATTGTAACTGTGCCAGACAAAATGCTTTGCAGCATTTCTTTTGGCTCTTTATGTTCAGAGTTCAAATTCTGTCAGGGCCAACTTCGCTTTTCAACCTTTCAGGGTCAATAAAATAAGTACCAGTTGAACACAGATTTCGAAGTAACCAATTTACCTCTTCCTCTAAAATTGCTGGCCTTGTCCCAAAATTAGGAAGGGTTATCATTGAAGTTATTACAGACAATATTAGTTAGTACAAATGTTATCTTGAGGTTTGGTGACAACAAATCTCTTCAAATCTAAAGAATCTTTCTTAGGATTCTTACAGAAAAAGGCGCAGGAGTGGCTGTGTGGTAAGTGGCTTGCTTTCGAACCACATGGTTCCGGATTCAGACACACTGTGTGGCACCTTGTGCAAGTGTCTTCTACTATAGCCTCGGGCCGACCAAAGCCTTGTGAGTGGATTTGGTAGATGGAAACTGAAAGAAGCCCGTCGTATATATGTATATATGTGTGTCTGTGTTTGTCCCCCACAACATCGCTTGACAACCGATGCTGGTGTGTTTACGTCCCCCATAACTTAGCGGTTCAGCAAAAGAGACCGATAGAATAAGTACTAGGCTTACAAAGAATAAGTCCTGGGGTTGATTTGCTCGACTAAAGGTGGTGCTCCAGCATGGCCACAGTCAAATGACTGAAACAAGTAAAAGAGTAAAGAGAGTAATACATGATTGCACTTTCCTGCTGGTCAATACCACTAGTCTGAATTTTAATACCTTTCAGCCTTGCAGTTAGCAGTTTGAGTGTTGTGCCAAGTGCATTGATTACCATAAGAATAATAGTCACCTCTGCCTTCCACAGCCTCTTCAACTCCCTCATTAGGTCTTGTTATTTCTCAATTTCTAACATTATTATTAATGACTTGTAGGGACACAGTATTTTGTTATGCAACCATAATATACTGCAAAGTATATTAAACATTGTTACAAGTCAATACCATGTTCTACTGTGTTAGCAGTGCACTTTTCATCATTTATTAACCCTTTAGCGTTCAGATTACTCTGTTAAATGTAATACTTATTTATTCATATTGTTTTGAATTAATCATGTATTAAACTTGTAGCTTTGAGATATCAATGATATGAGTGTTTATTTTTAGAATGACATTGTAGGGTTGGCGGGAGAAGCTGGATCTGGCTGATTTGAACATAAGATATGTAGAATGTTTGGGCCAGATATGGCTGGCTGAAATGGTAAAAGTTATCTCTACATCTGTGCTGGCTATAATTTACTCTTTTACTTGTTTCAGTCATTTGACTGTGGCCATGCTGGAGCACCGCCTTTAGTCGAGCAAATCGACCCCAGGACTTATTCTTTGTAAGCCTAATACTTATTCTATCGGTCTCTTTTGCCAAACCGCTAAGTTACGGGGACATAAACACATCAGTATCGGCTGTTAAATGATGTTGGGGGACAAACACAGACACACAAACCTTAATAAATAATAATTAAGGCAGTGAGCTGGCAGAATCATTAGCACATGAACAAAATGCTTAGTAGCATTTTGCCGAGGTTGACTTTGCCTTTCATTTTTTCAAGGTCAATAAAATAAGTACCTGTTGAGCACTGGGGTTGATATAATCTACTTACCCCCTCCCCCAAAATTTCAGGCCTTGTGTCTATAAAAGAAAGGATTATTATTATTATGGTAACAAGCTAACAAAAACATTAGCTTGTCAGACAAAATGCTTTGACCCTTTAGCATTTAAACTGGCCATATCTGGCCGAAATATCCTATTAGTTTTATGTCCAAATTGGCCAGATCCAGCCTCTCACACCGAACCTATGTCATTCTAAAAAATAAACAATCACATCATTGAAATCTTGAAGCAACATGATAATGCATGTTTAATTCAAAACAATATGAGTTAATAAGCATTAATCTGAGTGCTAAAAGGCTGAGCATTTCTTTTGGCTCTGTACGTTCTGAGCTCAAATCCTTCCTTCAACCTATATTGTTTTTTGTCTCTCTCTTCCATATATTGCATCCACTTGGCATTTTCTCACTTAACTATCATCTTTCGTATACACCAGTACAGTCTCCTCTCTTGCACTTTAGAACTGATTCCTCTTATATATAGTTTATATTTATAAAAAAAAATTTTTTTTAATAGCTCATATAACTCAATCCATTAGTCTGATGCTATATTATGACATTTGCATGATCTGTGTTTACCAAATATTTCTTTCTGCTAATAATAAATATATTCAGTAAAAACCAATGCTAGCCTACATATGGTACATGTTTTATGGCTGTGTGGTAAGAAGCTTGCTTCCCAATCACCTGGTTCCGTTTTCAGTCCCACTGCATGGCACCTTTTCTACTATGGCCTCAGGTCAACCAAATGCTTGTGAGTGGATTTGGTAGATGGAAACTGAAAGAAGCCAATTGTATTCTTTTATTCTTTTACCTGTTTCAGTCATTTGACTGTGGCCATGCTGGAGCACCGTCTTTAGAGCCAATCGACCCCAGGACTTATTCTTTGTAAGCCTAATACTTATTCTATTGGTCTCTTTTGCCAAACTGTTAAGTTATGGAGACGTAAACATACCAGCATCGGAGAGACAAACACACACACACACATACATACGACAGGCTTCTTTCAGTTTCCGTCTACCAAATCCACTCACAAGGCTTTGGTCCGCCCGAAGCTATAGTTGAAGACACTTACCCAAGATGCCACGCAGTGGGACTGAACCCGGAACCGTGTGGTTGGTAAGCAAGCTACTTACCACACGGCCACTCCTGCGCCTATATGTGTGTATGTTTGTACCCCACCGCCGCTTCACAATCGGTGTTGGTGTGTTTATCTCCCCGTAACTCAACGGTTCGGCAAAAGAGACCGATAGAATAAGTATTAGGCTAAAAAAAAGAAGTTCTGTGGTCGATTTGTTCGACTAAAAAAAAAACCTTCAAGGCAGTGCCCCAGCATAGCCACAGTCAGACTAAAACGAGTAAAGGATAAAATATGTGTGTGCGTATGTATGTATGTGTGTGTGTGTGTGTGTGTGTGTAAAATGGCACGTACACACAACAGATAACTGTGTGCAAAACATTATATCAAATAAGTACCACTTCTATACTGCATGGAACCAAAGTGCTTCCGGCTTCGAAAAGTTGCTCGTGATACCCCACCTCTAAACACCCCTTCTAAACGGCTAGCAATTTTTATCAGAGAACAACTGAGGAGAAATTATAGTCCTATAATGTTTCAGCTCGATCGATTGACATATTACATATTTGCAATAACGGTTTAATGAAAATTACGTGGAAGTTCCGATCACCTCAAATCAACTGTTGTACTTTTGACAGCTAAAAGTTTTACTACGACCCATAAATTATTTACCTGTTTGCTTTTGTTTACTTTTTCAACGAGAATTTGAAATATAGTTTCTATTGCTGTGAAGAGAGAGCCTCTACGTAGTCATTCGACATGCTAGAAAAAGCAGCTAAATTTTTCTCAAGCCACACACTACCATCTTTAGAAAAGAAAAGAACACTTTATATAATGTAGTCCTCGGCAGGACTACATTTCTATGTTTTTGATAAGTCTGTTCAACGATGGTTGACTTGAGATTAAAAGAAATTTCGACTGAAAACTGCTAATGAACAATCTTCCTTTCTACACCAATTAAAGCTAAAAACAGCTGTTCTTCCACGGCCGTACGTAAATCAAGCTACCATCACTCAGTGTTTACAAATCATTTGTTTATGTTAAGAATTAACATCGTTCAACAATAAACAAAACCCAAACATTCCAGCATGGATGGACGTTGTACCTACAAATGAATAATCGAGTTGGGTAGTACAGGTTCGACTTTCAGAGTCACTTCCTTAAATTCTCGCACTTTCGGAGTGGTCAATAGCTCGGAGAAGGATAGGTCACAACAGGGTGATTACTTAAAGGTTTATAACATGAAGGTGAAATCTTCGTGATATCTCTCAATCAACCACTGGGTTACATATGTATTGCCATCGCAATGTTATTAAAATGAAATGTCCAAACGTTAGTTTAATTATAATAAGTGTTAAGTCGCGAGAAACTGGACTTTGAATCAATTATAATAGTAAGATACGACATAAAGGGTGTTGATTAAAAGGGAAATATACAACGCTTTTGCTTTCATTATTTTTTAACACCTCAAAACATTAACCATCATTTAAATATTAATTCTAGCAGCCAGGTGAGAAGTTGTACTAAGGTAAAATCGATTTGGATTTATTAATATCATATTAACTGTCGATATCAAAATGTAAACAATTGTGAGCAGAAATATTTGTTTAGATATAATTAAGAAAAAGAACTTTAATAGACACTTGAAGAAAATAATTAAAAACAAAAAAGTGATTCATTTCGTTCTTTACAGCCAAATGTCGACGCATGTTAAACAGTGTGTATTTTAGATACATCTACGTTGTATATACGTGGATTTGGAGTACGATAAACGTTAAGATTTGGAGTATAATAAACGTTAAGGGGGGGGGGGGATTTGTGCGTCAAATATGATGATGTCACAGAGAAAGGGGGGGAGCAAATAACAACAACAACAGCCAAACACTCGAAAGAATGACAATAATATGGATGGTAAAGTTAAATGAAATTATTAACCAAATGTTTTGTATTACCTTTTTGGAATGTCTAAATCCGTTTCATTGTCTTCTAATATAAATTCTCGTTTCCTTTTGACACCAGACTCAAATAATCTGTGGCCAAGATAAGAGGAAACATTGCCCATAGTTCAAATGTAAACAGGATAACTCGAAAGCGTCGGGTTGTTATGCCAAGGGAGATAATTATTGTCCGTAATTAGCTCTCCCACCAAGTGAGCAACAAACATAACTAAGAGAAGATAACCGCAACTATGACGTTAATTAATGTTATATATATATATATATATATATATATATATATATATATATATATATATATATATATATATATATATATATAAATATATATATATAAATATATATATATATATATGTGTGTGTGTGTGTGTAAAACACGAAATAAAATAATAAAAATAATCCAAGCCCAGCAATTTTAAGGCGGGGGAGCGGGTAAGTAGATTATATCGACCCCGAAGGGATCAGAGGCAAAGCTGACCTCGCTGCCTTAAAAAAATTTAAATATTTAAAAGATTTTAATATTTCAAATTTTGGCGCAAAGCCAGCAATGTCGAGGAAGAAAATTATGATCGATTATATGGATCCTAATATTTGATTGCTACTGTATTTTATCGACTTCCAAAGGAGTGATAGGCAAAGTCGATTTGAGCGGGACTTGAACTCAGAACATGAAGAGTCGGAAGAAATGCTGCTTAGTTCGCAGTTTTCTCAAAGTTAATAATTCTTTCTACTATATGCACAAGGTCTGAAATTTTGGGGGAAGAAGATATTCGATTGCATCGACCCCAGTACTCGATTGGTACTTATTTCATCGATTCCGAAGAGATGAAAGGCAAAGTCATCCTTGGCGAGATTTGAGCTCAGAAAATAAAGGGTCGGAAAAAATGCCGTTAAGAATTTTTGTCTGACGCGCTAACGATTCTTCCAGCTCGCCCCCTCACAAAATCAATGATGGTTTCAAACTTTGGCACAAGCCCAGGAATTTCGGGAGAAGATGTAAGGCGATTACATTGACCTCAGTATTCAACTGGGACTCATTTTATCAATTCCGAGAGGATGAAAGGCGAAGTCAACCTTTGCGGAATCTGAACTGAGAACGTCAAGACGGCTGAAATGTCGCTAAGTATTTTTGACCGGCGTACTCACTACAGCGATTCAACCTGCTCACCGCTACCTCAGTATTGATAATCCATTTCACTTTATGCAAAAGCCTGAAATTTTGTGGGCGGGTGATAGTCAATTGCATCGACTCTGAAAGGATAAAAAACTATGTTGATCTCAGCGAGATTTGAGCGGAAGACGTAAAGAGTCGGGGAACATGCCACTAAGCAGTTTTGTCCGGCGCGCTAACGATTCTCCCAGCTCACCGCCTTCTTAAAATTAATAATAGTAATAAAAAGATTAAGATTGGAAGATTATTTCTTTGGACGTGCTATTTTATTTTATTTTATTTATTTTTATCTCTGATTGTGACAAACAAGTAACTATCGTTTGGTGGGTAAAGAAGTGTAAAGTAAGGTCATTCACTTCGTCACAATTATTTAGATGTGGAGCAAGATAACATTTTGGTGTATGTTAACCGTTTAAAATTGTTAAATTACAGCTAACTTAAGGCAATAACCTAGGAAGAGCACTATCTTTAGTGCACAGACTACTAATAACAGTTTAACATTAGCAAATCTACTACTGACACTCAACTAGCACTTTTAACAGGAGCAAACATTCTCACACAAACAAGCGACATGACGCGTAATTTACTAATATAGCTAATAGTGGGGACGGCGATGATAAAAAAAAAAAAAAAAATTCCCAGGGACGTCTTCTGTATTAAAGATATATAGTAAGACTAACATGATGTAGTGAGCTAATATTTTTTCTATTAAAATTACAAATGTAGTGAAGAGATTGAATTATTAGCTTTAATGATTAATTTCTAGTCAAGAAAAACAACACACACACACACACGTTTTTTATCGCCGTCTAAAAACCCATAAATCAGGAAAAACATCGGTATGTTATGTTTGTTTAAAGATACAGTATTACAGATCCATTTTAGCGGATTTTACTAATCGGTTTCGCATACGAGTTAGGTAACCTAAGACAGCGTTCATCAGAAGGGCTATTATAAAAAAAGTAAATCCTTACTTTTCATGAGCCCTTCTGATGAACACCGTCTTAAGTTGCAACCTAACACGTGTATAAAAACCGATTGATAAAATCGGCTAAATAAGACCTATAATAATACTGTATAGTATGGTATAGAATAGAATAGAATAGAATAGTATGTATGCATTCTCTTCTATTTTTTAATTAATATTGTAGTGAAACCTCTCTCGGGCATTCAATCACAAATGATAACGAAGCTGCTAATCTTGGTTGGTTCTTATTTTTGCGCGGCAATTGTCTCCATGTTCTGCTTGCTAAGGGGGCATTACATCCAATCGTGGCTTTAGATAAAGTCACGTGATAGAGAGTTTTACTGGGTTTCCGGTGAGCCCTTTTTTGCCTATAAATATGCCCGATCCAACGACGGCAATCGTCTTCGATTCTAGATCTCTCACAGGTCTGGTCGTTGACCACACACATGTCTTCGATTTCAGATTTCTCACAGGTCTGGTCGCTGACCACACACATGTCTTCGATTTCAGATTTCTCACAGGTCTGGTCGCTGACCACACACATACCGTCTTCGATTGCAGATCTCTCACAAGTCTGGTCGTTGACCACACAAACAGAACACAGTTACAGCCAGTTCCAGCGCTGACGTCTTCACCACCAATGTACTGTCTACCTTTGTCGTCGCCAGCAACACCAACATCAACAAGAGCGGTTTTATCTTCACTGTATGAGTGGAGTTTCCACTCACGAACAACAGTCAGAACTAACCAGCTAGAATATACTATACCAGGTAACACAGGTCACAGCATTCGACGCTCAACACACATAGTGTGATACTACAGCTCTGCTCCTTGGCTACAACTTCTTGCGTATGAACATTCTAAATCTTGTCTAACTCTTATACGAACTAGTTTTTCTCTATCTCAGTGTTTTAAGACCTTTTACAGTCTGTTACAGACACTCTTACTATGTTCTGTGTTTCCTCTCATCCACACGCACACTTGTACACTCACATATTGTATACATACTATTGCTTATATGACTGTCCGTCACTTCACATTGTTGTATGTATACCTTCTCTTGTACACAAAGGTCTGATTTATCTACTGTCTTAATTTTATATGTCGCATGCACGCACGCACAGACAAACAGTTTCACTCAGTTAAATAAATTTATTCTCATTATATATCTAACGGTTGAGTTTGTCCTAAGTTCTTTTACTGGCACAATGGCTCGTATCTCTCTTACAACGAGCCTTCTATCATCTTATATATATCTTTGTTTTGTGTTCGACCGTGCGACATGGTAAAAAGGAGCCTTTACCGTCTACGTCGCCATCTCCTTTGGTTCGCACGGTCGAAGTATTACATTATAAATCTTCCACTGCTAATGGAGCCGGTTTCCAACAAAGATACAAGGCTTCATCTTAGGGATGTAGTTAACAGAGACAAATTCACATTTGGAACTTGAGAAAAGTCTTGCATATTTTTACTGTTTCACTCACAGATTGCACTTGTAATGTGCGAATTAGCCGGTCAATTTCTCTTTCTGAAAATCCCAGTTTATTCAGATTCTCCTTCAAGCATTTACTAACAAAACCTAGTGCTTTAATTATTATTGGTATGAATATGAATTCATAGTATGGATATAGAAGCTGGAGGTTTCGAAGCAGTTGTCCATAAATATCCTCTTTCTCTTTGATTTTCAAAGAGATTGTAGAGAACGACCGTGCAAACCAAAGGAGAATAGCGACGTGTAGAAACAGGCTCCTTTTAACGGGTCGCACGGTCGCCACAAAACATGTAATATAACATAAGAGGCCTCGCATGTGAGATGCGAGCAAGTGCCAGCAAAAGAAAGAGAGATGAGACACAACCGTTAGATATATAGAGAGAGTAAGTTTATTAGGGTAGTCATCTGTGTGTCTGTGTGTGCGTGCATGCGGCAATATAAACAAAACAATACATAAGACAGGCCTTCTTGTACAAGAGTATGTATACAATAATGTGTCTGAGTGAATGAGAAATACAAAGCACAGAGTAAGTGTCTGTAACAGATTATAAGAGTCCTGAACATAAAGATAAGAAAGTACCAGTTCATAGAAGAGTTACACAGTAGGTAGAATGTCTGTACACAAGAGGTCATGGCTGAATAGCAGAACTGAGGTGTCACATGTTGTGTGTGAAGTTGAGCGTCGATGCTGCGACCGGTTACTTGGTACAGAAGATTCTCGCAGGTTGTTTCTGGCTAGTATTTTCGAGGTGGAAACAATCCACGCAAACAGTGTTGAGACGGAACCGCGGTTGCTGTTGGTGCGTGTACTCTGGTGGTGGTGTTGGCGCTGGCAACGACATTGTAGTAGACAGTAGATCGGTGGTGTTGACGTCGTCGCTAGAAACTGGCTGGAGCTGTGTTCTGTGTGTGGTCTACGACTAGACCTGTGAGAGGTCTAAAATCGAGACAAACTGGCGTAGATGAAGCAAGGCTATTTATAGATAAAAAGGGGCTCCGGAAACAGCAGAAAACACTCTATCACGTGACCTTAACAGAAGGCTACGATAGGTCGGTATGCACCCTGGCGCGAAACAGAACTGGTGACAAATGCCGCGCAAATAAGAGCCAATCTGGGTGATGGACACAACAGGGTCCAAGCGGCCGAAGGCTAGATGTTAGCTGCTACGTTATCATTCGTAAATAAATACCCGAGAGAGAGGTTTCACTACAAGATATTTATATCTGCAGGGCAGCTGACCTCTATGATGGATATATACCTTTGCCCCTCTGTCCCAAACAACAATATCTGGCCTGTTATGTTTACATTTGACAGACATTTTGATGGCAATATTCCAGTATTCCTTGAGTTGGTGTTTATGAATGTATGTTTATGTATGTATGTATGTATGTATGTATGTGTGTGTGTTTGTGTGTGTGTGTGTGTGTGTGTGTGTGTGTGTGTACATATGATTGCTTCATCCTGTCAGATGACAGCCATCTCACATTCAGTCTGATTGTTCTGATTTACTTTCATCCTTGCATGTGCACGGATATGGCTTTTCAAACCAGCCAATGACTTACAGTGTATTAAACACATGTGCCACATGTGACCTTATGTCAGCAAAGAATTAATTTCATTAGTTTGTGACAATTGTTGATGACCCTTTAGGCGGAGTATTAGACTAGGACTGGTTTTGTATGTCATGGTGCAGATCGAACATGTAGTGGGACCTGTAGGCGCCGGTAGTGTTGCCATACCATCTTTTTGTGATCGTTGATTCTCATGGGCCTTCAGTTGGTTTACAAAGCCTGATTTGTAGAGGACACATTGGAAAATATACATACATTCATATATACATTTTATGTACATGTATATACATATGAGGGATACTGAAAAGTTCCCGGCTTTTAGTGAAAGAAAATACAGGAGGACCAGTTAATTATGATTTTATCCAACATAATCCCCTCTCAGATTCACACACTTATTGCAGCGGTCCTTCAGTTTTCTAAGCTTTGTAAAAGAACTCGGAAGATTGGGCCTCCAGCCAGTCCTTTCGTGACACCCTTAAAGCAAGGAACTTTTCAGCACCCCTTCGTATATATAAAACAAAAAGCAAACATAAATATCAAAAACTCAAGAGATATTCACAGTTAATATTATTAGCATTACTATTAGGTTGTTCCTAAAATAATGGCCGCCCTAAGTGTTGAGTTTTGAAACGCAATTTTATCATAATATTTTAATTATATTTTAGGTGAATTTCGATATACTTAATAATTGATGTATGCTCTTTAATAATTTTCTACTTATTTCAGACAGAAAACATTCTTGAAGCATAGGCGCCCTTAATTATGAACATGACAAAAAAGGACTTTCGTTTACTTTTCTTGCATGAGTTCAAGCTTGGGCACAATGCCTCCCAAACTGCTGCCACTATCAGCAGAGCATGGGGAGAGGGGTCCACAAGTGATCGCACAGTACGAAGGTAGTTTCAAAAATTCCGTAGTGGTGGTGGTGAGAGCCTTGAAGATGAAAAAGGTAGCGGACGACTATGCAGTCTTGACAATGAACAATTGAAAGCAATTGTAGAACAAAACCCACGTCAACGTGGCAGAGACATGTCTCAGGCACTTGGTGTCGGTATTGCAACGATTTCACGCAATTTGCAGAAGATTGGTAAGGTGAAAAAGCTCGATAAATGGGTACTCCATGAGTTCAATGAAAATCAAAAGTTCGGTGTTTTGAAGTGTGCTCGATGCTATTTCTGCGAAACACCAAATGATCCTTTTCTTGACCGAATAGTCACTTGTGACGAAAAGTGGATCCTTTATGATAACCATAAACGATCAGGTCAATGGCTTGATCGTGATGAGTCCCCCAAACATTCCCCAAAGCCAAAGTTGCACCAGCAAAAGATTATGGTGACTGTCTGGTGGTTTGCAGACAGTGTTGTCCACTAGAGCTTTCTGAAAGCCAATCAGAGCATTACAGCAGAGGTTTGCTGCAATCAACTCGCTGAAATGAATGCTCACTTGCAAAAAACGAGACCTGCATTGGTGAATCGGCGTGCCCCAATTCTGCTCCACCATAATGCAAAGCCACATGTTGCAAGAATGACGCTGCGGAAGCTCACAGACTTGGGATGCAAAACTTTACCACATCCTCCATATTCTCCTGATCTTTCACCCACTGACTACCATTTTAAAAACCATTTAAACACGTTTTTAAGTGATAAAACTTTCAGGTCCAAACCAGAGGTAGAATCAACTTTCAAAGATTTCTTAGCATCAAAGCCAATAAGTTTTTATCAACAAGGCATAAATAATCTCGTTGATGGATAGCAGAGATGCATAGATGTTAACGGCTCATACTTTGACTAATCAAAATATTTCTATTGTTAATTTTTCCAGAATAAAATTATGTTTCGGTCATTATTTTCGGAACAACCTAATAGATTGACACTAAAGAAAGAAATGGAAAGAGTAAAAGTTATGGAGTGAAAACTAAAA